>NW_024748947.1:0-9572 GCF_018991925.1 Homarus americanus
TACTCGATCAGGGGACTTTGTTATATTCGATGAGGGGACTTTGTTATACTCGATCATGGGACTTTGTTATACTCGATGAGGGGCCTTTGTTATACTAGATGAAGGGACTCTGTTATAGTCGATCAGGGGACTCGGTAATACTCGATCAGGGGACTTTGTTATACTCGATTAGTGGCCTTTGTTATACTCATTTAGAGGCCTTTGTTATACTCGAACAGGGGCCTTTGTTAAGCTCGATCAAAGGCCTTTGTTATTCTCGATTTGAGGACCTTGTTAAACTCGATGAGGAGACTTTGTTATACTCGATCAGGGGAGTTTGTTATACTCGATCAAGGGGCATTGATATACTCGACCATGGGACTTTGTTATACTCGAACAGGGGCCTCTGTTGTACTCGATCAGGGGCCTTTGTTATACCCGATCAGGGGACTTTGTTATACTCGATCAGGGAACTTTGTTATACTCTATGAGGGGGCTTTGTTATACTCGATGAGGGGACTTTGTTATACTCGACCAGGGGTCTTTGTTATACTCAATCAGGGGCCTTTGTTATACTTGATCAGGGGGCTTTGTTGTACTCGATCAGGGGACTTTCTGTTCTCGATCAGGGGACTTTGTTATATACTCGATCAGGGGCTTTGTTTTACTCGATCAGGGAACTTTGTTATACTCGATCAGGGGCCTTTGTTATACTCGTTCAGGCGCCTTTGTTATATTCGATCAGGGGCCTTTGTTATACTCGAGCAGGAGACTTTGATATACTCGATCAGGGGCTTTTGTTAAAATCGATCAGGTGCCTTTGTTATACTTAATCAGGGTCTTTGTTATACTCGATCAGGGGACTTTGTTATCCTCGTTTAGGGGGCTTTGTCTTACTCGATCAGGAAACTTTGTTATACTCGATGAGGGGCCTTTGTTATAATCGTTCAGGGGACTTTGTTATACTCGATCAGGGGACTTTGTTATACTCGATCAGGGGACTTTGTTATACTCGATCAGGGGGATTTGTTTTCCTTGATCAGGGGTCTTTGTTATACTCCATCATGGACTTTGTTATACTCGATCAGGGGCCTTTGTTATTCTCGACCAGAGGACTTTGTTATACTCGACCAGAGGACTTTGTTATACTCGATGATTGGACTTTGTTATACTCGATCAGGGGGCTTTTATATACTCGATCAGGGGGCTTTTATATACTCGATCAGGGGACTTTGTTATACTCGATCAGGGACTTTGTTATACTCGATCAGGGCCTTTGTTATACTTGATCAGGGGGGCTTTGTTCGCATACTCGATCAGGGCGCTGTTATACTCGGTGGGGGACTTTGTTATACTCGACCAGGGTCTTTGTTATACTTGATCAGGGCCTTTGTTATATACTTGATGAGGCTTTGTTATACTCGATCAGGGCGCTGTTATTCTCGTCAGGGGGACTTTGTTATACTCGATCAGGGAGACGCTGTTGCTATACTCGATTAGGGGACTTTGTTATACTCGACCAGGGTCTTTGTTATACTTGATCAGGGGCGCTGTTATACTTGATGGGGGCTTTGTTATACTCGATCAGGGGACTTTGTTATTCTCGATCAGGGGGACTTTGTTATACCCGATCAGGGGGCTTTGTTATACTCGATCACGGAACTTTGTTATAGTCGATTAGGGGCCTTTTTAATACTCGCTCAGGCACCTTTGTTATATTCGATGAAGGGCCTTTGTTATACTCGACCAGGGGACTTTGTTATACTCGATCAGGGGCCTTTGTTGTACTTGATCAGGGGGCTTTGTTATACTCGATCAGGGGCGTTTGTTATACTCGATCAGGGGACTTTGTTATACTCGATCAATGAGCTTTGTTTTACTCGATCAGGAAACTTTGTTATACTCGATCAGCGGCATTTGTTATAATCGTTCAGGGGACTTTGTTATACTCGATCATGGGACTTTGTTCTCCTCGATCAGGGGACTTTGTTATACTCGATGAGGGGACTTTGTTATATTCGATGAGGGAACTTTGTTATACTCGACCAGGGGTCTTTGTTATACTCGATCAGGGGCCTTTGTTATACTTGATCAGGGGGCTTTGTTGTACTCGATCAGGGGACTTTGTTATTTTCGATCAAGGGGACTTTGTTATACTCGATCAGGAGGCTTTGTTATACTCGATTAGGGAACTTTGTTATACTCTATCAGGGGACTTTGTTATACTCGTTCAGGCGCCTTTGTTATATTTGATAAGGGCCTTTGTTATACTCGACCAGGGGACTCTGTAATACTCGATCAAGGGACTTTGTTATACTTGATCAGAGGCTTTTGTTATACTTGATGAGGGGCCTTTGTTATAATCGTTCAAAGGACTTTGTTATACTCGATCAGGGGACTCTGTTATACTCGATCAGGGGACTCTGTAATACTCGATCAGGGGCCTTTGTTATACTCGAATAGGGGACTTTGTTATACTCGACCAGGGGTCTTTGTTATACTCGATCAGGGGCCTTTGTTATACTCGATCAGAGGGCTTTGTTATACTCGATGAGGGAACTTTGTTATACTCGATTAGGGGCCTTTGTTATACTCGCTCAGGCACCTTTTTATGTTCGATGAGGGGCCTTTGTTATACTCGACAAGGGAATTTGTTATACTCGATCATGGGCCTTTGTTAAACTCGATTAGGGGCCTTTGTTATACTCAATCAGGGGACTTTGATATACTCGATCAGGGCACTTTGTTATACTCGATCAGGGAGCTTTGTTTTACTCGATCAGGAAACTTTGTTATACTCGATCAGGGGCCTTTGTATAATCGTTCAGAGGACTTTGTTTTACTCGATCAGGGGACTTTGTTCTCCTCGATCAGGGGACTTTGTTATACTCGATGAGGGGACTTTGTTATATTCGATGAGGGAACTTTGTTATACTCGACCATGGGACTTTGTTATACTCGATCAGGGGCCTCTGTTATACTCGATCAGGGGACTTTGTTATACCCAATCAGGGGACTTTGTTATACTCGATCAGGGGACTTTGTTATATTCTATGAGGGGGCTTTGTTATACTCGATGAGGGAACTTTGTTATACTCGACCAGGGGTCTCTGTTATACTCGATCAGGGGCCTTTGTTATGCTTGATCAGGGGGCTTTGTTGTACTCGATCAGGGGACTTTGTTATTCTCGATCAGGGGACTTTGTTATATTCTGATCCAGGGCCTTTGTTACTTATACCGACCAGGGACTTTGTTATACTCGATCAGGGGATTTTTGTTAAACTCGATCAAGCGCCTTTGTTATACTCCAATCAGGGACTTTGTTGTGCGATCAGGGACTTTGTTATACTCGTTTAGGGGCTTTCCAATTTAACTTCGATCAGAAACTTTGTTGTATATTCGATGAGGGGAATTTGTTATACTCGATCATGGGACTTTGTTTTACTCGATGAGGGGCCTTTGTTATACTAGATGAGGGGACTCTGTTTTACTCGATCAGGGGACGCGGTAATACTCGATCAGGGGACTTTGTTATACTCGATCAGTGGCCTTTGTTATACTCATTTAGAGGCCTTTGTTATACTCGAACAGGGGCCTTTGTTAAACTCGATCAAAGGCCTTTGTTATTCTCGATTTGAGAACTTTGTTAAACTCGATCAGGGGACATTGTTATACTCGATGAGGGGACTTTGTTATACTCGATCAGGGGCCTTTGTTATGTCGATTATAGGACTTTGTTATACTCGACTAGGGTCTCTATTTACTCGGTAAGGGGTCTTTGTTATATGATGAGGAGCTTGATATACTCGATCAGGGGGACTTTGTTATACTCGATGAGGGGCCTTTGTAAATCGTTCAGGGGACTTTGTTATACTCGATCAGGGGACTTTTTTATACTCGATCAGGGGACTTTGTTTTACTCGATCAGGGGACTTTGTTATATTCGATTAGGGGACATTGTTATACTCGATCATGGGACTTTGTAATACTCGATGAGGGGCCTTTGCTAGACTCCATGAGGGGACTCTGTTATACTCGATCAGGGGACTCTGTAATACTCGATCAGGGGCCTTTGTTATACTCAATTAGGGGACTTTGTTATACTCGACCAGGGGTCTTTGTTATACTCGATCAGGGGCCTTTGTTATACTTGATGAGGGGGCTTTGTTATACTCGATCAGGGGCCGTTGTTATACCTGATGAGGGGGCTTTGTTATACTCGATCAGGGGACTTTGTTATTCTCGATCAGGGAACTTTGTTATACTCGATTAGGGGCCTTTGTTATACTCGCTGAGGCACCTTTGTTATATTCGATGAGTGGCCTTTGTTATACTCGACCAGGGGACTTTGTTATACTCGATCATGGGCCTTTGTTAAACTCGATCAGCGGCCTTTGTTATACTCAATCCGGGGACTTTGTTATACTCGATCAGGGGACTTTGTTATACTCGATGAGGGGACGTTGTTATATTCGATGAGGGGACTTTGTTATACTCGACGATGGGACTTTGTTATACTCGATCAGAGGCCTCTGTTATACTCGATCAGGGGCCTTTGTTATACCCGATCAGGGCACTTTGTTATACTCGATCAGGGAACTTTGTTATACTCTATGAGGGGGCTTTGTTATACTCGATGAGGGGACTTTGTTATACTCGACCAGGGGTCTTTGTTATACTCGATCAGGGGCCTATGTTATACTTGATCAGGGCTTTGTTGTACTCGATCAGGGGTCTTTGTTATTCTCTCGATCAGGGTGCTGTTATACTCGTCAGGGCTTTGTTTACTTTCGATCAGGAACTTTATTTATATACTCGATCAGGGCCTGTTATACTCGTTCAGGCACCCTTTGTTATATTCGATCAGGGGCCTTTGTTATACTCGAGCAGGGGAACTTGTTATACTCGATCAGGGGCTTTTGTTAAACTCGATCAGGGGACTTTGTTATACTCGATCAGGGAACTTTGTTATACTCTATGAGGGGGCTTTGTTATACTCGATGAGGGGACTTTGTTATACTCGACCAGGGGTCTTTGTTATACTCAATCAGGGGCCTTTGTTATACTTGATCAGGGGGCTTTGTTGTACTAGATCAGGGGACTTTGGTATTCTCGATCAGGGGGACTTTGTTATACTCGATCAGGGGGCTTTGTTTTACTCGATCAGGGAACTTTGTTATACTCGATCAGGGGCCTTTGTTATACTCGTTCAGGCGCCTTTGTTATATTCGATCAGGGGTCTTTGTTACACTCGAGCAGGAGACTTTGTTATACTCGATCAGGGGCTTTTGTTAAAATCGATCAGGTGCCTTTGTTATACTTAATCAGGGTCTTTGTTATACTCGATCAGGGGACTTTGTTATCCTCGTTTAGGGGGCTTTGTTTTACTCGATCAGGAAACTTTTTTATACTCGATGAGGGGCCTTTGTTATAATCGTTCAGGGGACTTTGTTATACTCGATCAGGGGACTTTGTTATACTCGATCAGGGGACTTTGTTATACTCGAACAGGGGACTTTGTTATATTCGATGAGGGGACTTTGTTATACTCGATCATGGGACTTTGTTATACTCGATGAGGGGCCTTTGTTATACTAGATGAGGGGACTCTGTTATACTCGATCATGGGACTCGGTAATACTCGATCAGGGGACTCTGTTATACTCGATCAGTGGCCTTTGTTATACTCATTTATAGGCCTTTGTTATACTCGAACAGGGGCCTTTGTTAAACTCGATCAAAGGCCTTTCTTATTCTCGATTTGAGGACTTTGTTAAACTCGATGAGGAGACTTTGTTATACTCGATCAGGGGAGTTTGTTATACTCGATCAGGGGACATTGTTATACTCGATCAGGGGACTTTGTTATACTCGATCAGGGGCCTTTGTTGTACTCGATTAGGGGACTTTGTTATACTCGACCAGGGGTCTTTGTTATACTTGATCAGGGGTCTTTGTTATACTTGATGGGGGAGCTTTGTTACACTCGATCAGGGGCCTTTGTTATACTTGATGAGGGGGCTTTGTTATACTCGATCAGGGGACTTTATTATTCTCGATCAGTGGCCTTTGTTATACTCGTTCAGGGGCCTTTGTTATACCCGATCAGGGGACTTTGTTATACTCGATCAGGGGCCTTTGTTATATTTGATCAGGGGGCTTTGTTATACTCGATCAGGGGCCTTTGTTATACTCGATTAGGGGACTTTGTTATACTCGACCAGGGGTCTTTGTTATACTTGATCAGGGGCCTTTGTTATACTTGATGAGGGCTTTGTTATACTCGATCAGGGGACTTTGTTATTCTCGATCAGGGGGACTTTGTTATACTCGATCAGGGGGCTTTGTTATACTCGATCAGGGAACTTTGTTATAGTCGATTAGGGGCCTTTTTAATACTCGCTCAGGCACCTTTGTTATATTCGATGAAGGGCCTTTGTTATACTCGAACAGGGGACTTTGTTATACTCGATCAGGGGCCTTTGTTGTACTTGATCAGGGGGCTTTGTTATACTCGATCAGGGGCCTTTGTTATACTCGATCAGGGGACTTTGTTATACTCGATCAATGAGCTTTGTTTTACTAGATCAGGAAACTTTGTTATACTCGATCAGGGGCATTTGCTATAATCGTTCAGGGGACTTTGTTATACTCGATCATGGGACTTTGTTCTCCTCGATCAGTGGACTTTGTTATACTCGATGAGGGGACTTTGTTATATTCGATGAGGGAACTTTGTTATACTCGACCAGGGGTCTTTGTTATACTCGATCAGGGGCCTTTGTTATACTTGATCAGGGGGCTTTGTTGTACTCGATCAGGGGACTTTGTTATTTTCGATCAAGGGGACTTTGTTATTCTCGATCAGGAGGCTTTGTTATACACGATTAGGGAACTTTGTTATACTCTATCAGGGGCCTTTGTTATACTCGTTCAGGCGCCTTTGTTATACTCGTTCAGGCGCCTTTGTTATATTTGATCAGGGCCTTTGTTATACTCGACCAGGGGACTCTGTAATACTCGATCAAGGGACTTTGTTATACTTGATCAGAGGCTTTTGTTATACTTGATGAGGGGCCTTTGTTATAATCGTTCAAAGGACTTTGTTATACTCGATCAGGGGACTCTGTTATACTCGATCAGGGGACTCTGTAATACTCGATCAGGGGCCTTTGTTATACTCGAATAGGGGACTTTGTTATACTCGACCAGGGGTCTTTGTTATACTCGATCAGGGACCTTTGTTTTACTCGATCAGAGGGCTTTGTTATACTCGATGAGGGAACTTTGTTATACTCGATTAGGGGCCTTTGTTATACTCGCTCAGGCACCTTTGTTATGTTCGATGAGGGGCCTTTGTTATACTCGACAAGGGAATTTGTTATACTCGATCATGGGCCTTTGTTAAACTCGATCAGGGGCCTTTGTTATACTCAATCAGGGGAATTTGATATACTCGATCAGGGCACTTTGTTATACTCGATCAGGGAGCTTTGTTTTACTCGATCAGGAAACTTTGTTATACTCGATCAGGGGCCTTTGTATAATCGTTCAGGGGACTTTGTTTTACTCGATCAGGGGACTTTGTTCTCCTCGATCAGGGGACTTTGTTATACTCGATGAGGGAACTTTGTTATATTCGATGAGGGGACTTTGTTATGCTCGACAATGGGACTTTGTTATACTCGATCAGGGGCCTCTGATATTCTCGATTAGGGGCCTTTGTTATACCCGATCAGGGGACTTTGTTATACTCGATCAGGGGACTTTGTTCTCCTCGATCAGGGGACTTTGTTATACTCGATGAGGGAACTTTGTTATATTCGATGAGGGGACTTTGTTATACTCGACCATGGGACTTTGTTATACTCGATCAGGGGCCTCTGTTATACTCGATCAGGGGCCTTTCTTATACCCGATCAGGGGACTTTGTTATACTCGATCAGGGGACTTTGTTATACTCTATGAGGGGCTTTGTTATACTCGATGAGGGGACTTTGTTATATTCGACCAGGGGTCTTTGTTATACTCGATCAGGGGCCTTTGTTATACTTGATCAGGGGCTTTGTTGCACTCGATCAGGGGACTTTGTTATTCTCGATCAGGGGACTTTGTTATATTCGATCAGGGGCCTTTGTTATACTCAACCAAGGGACTTTGTTATACTCGATCAGGGGCTTTTGTTAAACTCGATCAGGCGCCTTTGTTATACGCAATCAGGGGACTTTGTTATACTCGATAAGGGGACTTTGTTATACTCGTTTAGGGGGCTTTGTTTTACTCGATCAGGAAACTTTGTTATATTCGATGAGGGGACTTTGTTATACTCGATCATGGGACTTTGTTTTACTCGATGAGGGGCCTTTGTTATACTAGATGAGGGTACTCTGTTTTACTCGATCAGGGGACGCGGTAATACTCGATCAGGGGACTTTGTTATACTCGATCAGTGGCCTTTGTTATACTCATTTAGAGGCCTTTGTTATACTCGAACAGGGGCCTTTGTTAAACTCGATCAAAGGCCTTTGTTATTCTCGATTTGAGAACTTTGTTAAACTCGATCAGGGGACATTGTTATACTCGATGAGGGGACTTTGTTATACTCGATCAGGGGCCTTTGTTGTAATCGATTATAGGACTTTGTTATACTCGACTAGGGGTCTCTGTTTTACTCGATCAGGGGTCTTTGTTTTACTTGAAGAGGGAGCTTTGTTATACTCGATCAGGGGGACTTTGTTATACTCGATGAGGGGCCTTTGTTATAATCGTTCAGGGGACTTTGTTATACTCGATCAGGGGACTTTTTTATACTCGATCAGGGGACTTTGTTTTACTCGATCAGGGGACTTTGTTATATTCGATTAGGGGACATTGTTATACTCGATCATGGGACTTTGTTATACTCGATGAGGGGCCTTTGCTAGACTCCATGAGGGGTCTCTGTTATACTCGATCAGGGGACTCTGTAATACTCGATCAGGGGCCTTTGTTATACTCAATTAGGGAACTTTGTTATACTCGACCAGGGGTCTTTGTTATACTCGATCAGGGGCCTTTGTTATACTTGATGAGGGGGCTTTGTTATACTCGATCAGGGGCCGTTGTTATACTTGATGAGGGGGCTTTGTTATACTCGATCAGGGGACTTTGTTATTCTCGATCAGGGAACTTTGTTATACTCGATTAGGGGCCTTTGTTATACTCGCTGAGGCACCTTTGTTATATTCGATGAGGGGCCTTTGTTATACTCGACCAGGGGACTTTGTTATACTCGATCATGGGCCTTTGTTAAACTCGATCAGGGGCCTTTGTTATACTCAATCCGGGGACTTTGTTATACTCGAACAGGGGACTTTGTTATACTCGATCAGGGAGCTTTGTTTTACTCGATCAGGAAACTTTGTTATACTCGATCAGGGGACTTTGTTCTCCTCGATTCGGGGACTTTGTTATACTCGATGAGGGGACGTTGTTATATTCGATGAGGGGACTTTGTTATACTCGACCATGGGACTTTGTTATACTCGATCAGGGGCCTCTGTTATACTCGATCAGGGGCCTTTGTTATACCCGATCAGGGCACTTTGTTATA
>NW_024748948.1:0-13326 GCF_018991925.1 Homarus americanus
GTGTGTGTGTGTGTGTGTGTTGAGTGTGTGCGTGTGTGTTGAGTGTATGTGTGTGTGTGCGTGTGTGTGCGTGTGCGTGTGTGTGTGTGCGTGTGCGTTGAGTGTATGTGTGTGTGTGTGTGTGTGTGTGTGTAGCTACCATTATCCCTGAACAACTGCGCTGGACTGGCCATGTTACCCTCATGGACGACAGTAGACTGCCAAAACATCTAAGTAAACGTAACGCTGGCGGGCAACTGAAAAGGTATAAGGATAGTCTTAAAATAAATCTGAAAAAAATGCCAAATCGACCCACCCCTTCATCGTAACGCTTGGAGGATCACCACACAAGAAGGTGTCAATACTTTCGAGTTAGCCCGACTGCATAACGAGGCAGACAAGCGCCAACGCCAGAAAGACGGTGCCGCCGCCCCTCCTGCACTAGATGTAGCCCCCCACATGTGCAACATCTGTGATCGACCCTGCCGGTCCCGTATCGGCCTCTTTAGTTACCTCAGAACTCACCACTGAAGGTGACATCCCTAATAACTAATATCATTGTATCATAGCTGGATGATCGTCATGATGGATTCCTTGTGATAGCAAAGAAGTAGTAGTAGTAGCGCACGCGTGTGTGTGTTGTGTGTGTTGTGTGTGTTCTATGATATGAGTAATAATGTAATGTTAGATGAAATAGATCGAAAGGACCTATAAATATATATCTTTCTCTCAAAACGTGGGAAGCTTTTGTGTACTACAGTGAGGCTATAGCTTTCTATATACCTAATATTATTCGTAATTAAAATTATATAAAGATTAAACGAACTAAATCATCTCACTGAAAAAAAAACAAAAAAAAAACTAACTGCCTTTAGTATTTACATAATAATATTAATTTCCCACATATTAAGTCTACAGTTCTGGAGTATTAAAATTATCTTCCTGTTTTCGTACACCATCTTCAATAATGCAAATTGTGAAGGAAAGATTGAACGCTATGCCCCCCTCCCCCCCCTTCAATGACGCGCACACGGTAATTAAATGGCAACACGATCTTCGGGAACAAGTGAGGGAGGGAGGGAGGGAGGGAGGGACATTTTACATCACAGATTTTCACATGCCATTAGTGGTGGGGTAAAATATTTAATACTCAGGGATTCCTTCCTTGATCTAACTTGACCTAGTTCTGCCCCGCTTGTGTGTGTGTGTGTGACACACACACACACACACAATACTCATTACTCATATTTTACCGTTTCTTACGTAAAGCATCAAGTGTCCGGTGGGGTGGGGTGGGGTGGGGTGGGGTGGGGTGGGGTTGGGTGGGATTGGGTGGGGAGGGATAAAATGATCATGAGTTGCTCGCCATGATTAATCGCCGCCACATCTGAGGTTGGCGAAATCTAAAGCCCTGCTCGCCACTCTGCCCTGGTGGGTCACACGCACATCAAGGGGTTCATATATTTGATGTCTACGACTTTACGGTGTCTGACTAATTATCTCTTTTCTTTTACACTACATCTCTTACAGGTGACGTCCAACAGACTCTCTCTCTCTCTCTCTCTCTCTAAAATTTCTTGGATATCTTGCGCGCGTGTCTGTGTGTGTGTGTGTGTGAGTGCCGCGCGCGATGACTGGTGACTTCTGTTTACTGCCATCACTTCTAATGTCCATCATTCATATACAGTTGACGGAGTGAGGTTGACTGATTTATGGAATTTTGGCTCAGAGTCAAGTACTGGAGCCAACGGATCGTTCAGCACTGTATGACAATTATAGAGGATATCTCTTATATAAAAAACATATAATGAGTCTCCATCTCTGACAAGTGGAGAGTCATGATTGTAAAGAAAAAGAAACTCAATTCCCACCAAGGGTCCTACGGGCATAGAGAAGAATGCAAGGCTACACTGTAAGAAATTACCTTGAATATTACTGTGATTCACTGTAAAAAATCTACGGTTGGCCAAAATATTTTTTGTTTTAAGGGGATTTTCTGTTAACTCCGCGTTTTACAGTGACACCGTCGTCGTTTGCTATGACATTTACGGACGTCGTAATTGGGCACCGTAAATAGAATATATATATATATATATATATATTCAGCAGAACTAGTTTAAAGAAAGTTAATATATACCTATGTTATAACTGTTAATTAAACAAAGCACAGGTAAAACAACATTGACTATGAAGACGTAAAATGAAGTCCACAACGGCACTGGCATTGACAGACAGACAGACAGACACGATAAGGATAAGAAGGAAAGAGCCACACAATATCTTGGACCATCTCTGTCTCTACCGTGCGTTTATCGTCCTTCAAATCACCCGTCTCTCTCTCTCTCTCTCCCCCTTCACGAGACCTTCACCATCTCCCCTGCTTGTCTCCTTTGACTTGTGTACAGTATCTCCCCTTTCAAAAGACCGCCATTTCTCTAGTGTCCTTTTTGATTTATGTCCACAAGTCTCTATAGATATGAGATCAAGGGAGAGATCGCCATTTTAGGAGAGAAGTTGTGAGCCCCTGGAGGTAATTGTCTCTGATACCGGGAGGAGAGACTTTGTTGGTTGTCTGATGTCTACACTACAGCCACGTTATATATATATATATATATATCACATTAACTTTATGTGAACTTAGGTTAGGTTAGGCTTGGGTAGGTTACATTAGGTGAGGCTGGGTTTGGTTAGGTTAACGTTAGGTTAGTTAGGTTAGGCTTGGGTAGGTTACATTAGGAGAGGTTTGGTTAGATTAGATTAGATTAGGTTAGGTTAGGTTAACGTTAGGATTATTAATATTTAGTTGAAATAAGCTGGGGTGTCTAATCTTCAGATGATCACAACACTGATCTAGCGGATTTAAGGCAACTAACAAGTGATACAGACACCCAAGTTCTAACCTAACCTAACCATACTTGAGATAGACACACACACCTGGCGTAGCAGTGTGTTTGGTTAAGTAATACAACATTCACTCACACTTGTTTTATTATTAAAAATCAATTCTATAATTTAATTAGTTATAGCCATTATAAAGAGCTAATGGTGCAGTTGGTGTTATAATGATGCTGTCCTAATGGTGCTGCAGATTACAGCTTGTATAAACCACCTATAAACACCCAGTAGCATCAACATTCAGCCAATCGATCATCAATGTTTCTATTAACATTCTAACCATTCATCACAGTCACCGTTAACATTCAGTAAATTCATCTAATATGTCTATGAACATTCTATAAGCCCTGTAGCATCCAGATAAATCTCCAACTACATTCATTCATTTACCTCCTCATCATAACCATCAACATTCAACCATTCATTACTCATCAGTAACATTCAGATAACTCTATCTTGACTGTCAACATTCAGTAAATTGTTAATGAATAACCATTAAACCTCCAGCGTTTACTTAAACCTCGAACGTTCACAAAAACCCTTCAACGTTCACATTACATCTTCAACATTCACCTTAACCCTTAAACGTTCACAATGAACATTAAGCATTTACGTTAAACCTTTAAAGTTCATATTAAAATTTCATCGTTCACATTAAACCTTTCAACCTTTACATTAAACCTCTAACGTTCACAATAACCCTCCAACGTTGTTCACCTCACCCTCCAACGTTCACCTCACCCTCCAACGTTGTTCATCTCACCCTCCAACGTTCACCTCATCCTCCAACGTTGTTCACCTCACCCTCCAACGTTGTTCATCTCACCCTCCAACGTTCACCTCACCCTCCAACGTTGTTCATCTCACCCTCCAACGTTGACCTCACCCTCCAACGTTCACCTCACCCTCCAACGTTGTTCACCTCACCCTCCAACGTTGTTCACCTCACCCTCCAACGTTGTTCACCTCACCCTCCAACGTTGTTCACCTCACCCTCCAACGTTGTTCACCTCACCCACCATCATCACCAACACTCACATAACCTTCCAAAAGGCTTCACCAGTCAAGCCTCTAACCTCACCGTGAAGGCACTGTGCCACTCATCAGCGGGAGGAGGCTGGTAAATGGTCTTAAAATGGCACTAGCAATGATGAAGGGCTCCTGAGTGACATTTTTTACTGACTGGAGTATTTATAGGAGATGATTCTAATTAACTCACGTGGATATAGGTTGAGTGATGCCGAAATAGAAACACGCACACACACACACACACACACACACACACACACACACACACACCACACACACCTAGACTTATATTATTGGTTAACCTGACAGAGATAAATTACACCAGGTGACGTACAGTACAGGTGGTGAGGCCGTGGGTGTCGGGTCTGGTAGATTCGTGTCAAATCTGCAGCAAACTTTTAATGTCTGTGAATTAATTTGACTTGGAAAAAAAAAGTTGTATTTCTGAGATTTTATTTAATTTAGAATAAAAAAAAGTCGTTTGAGAGAATTGTTAGTTCGTTTAGAAATTTAGAAAAAAATGCGTTTCTGATAATTAACTTAGGTTGATAAGATATAGATCTTTTTCTTTTTAAATTGCAACAGATAATTTAAATAATTTATAATTGTACCTGATGTGACTGTCGAGTAATAACCTCCCGACATCAACTCTCCTGCCAGCCATAACGAGGAGTAATAAACTTTTCCATGACGAATTAATTTGTAAATATTCAACAGTTTAGGTTAGGTTAGGTTAGGTTAGGTTAGGTTAGGTTAGGTTAGGTAAAGATACACGAAATATTGTTGTGATCAAATGAAGATGACTCTCACGCCCTCTACCAAGGACACTCAATACGACGACGACTAACGATTGATGACCTTTGAGAGGCAATCAAGAAGGGGAGGAGATGTGGAGATGTGAGGAGGAGGAGGATAGGTGGATAGGATGATTTGGTTACGGTGTGTGGAGGACGTGGCGTGGTTGGGGTGGGTGGAGGACGTGGTATGGTTGGGCTGGGTGGAGGACATGGCGTGGTTGGGGTGGGTGGAGGAGGTGGCGTGGTTGGGGTGGATGGAGGACGTGGCGTGGTTGGGGTGGGTGGAGGACGTGGGCGTGGTTGGGGTGGGGTGAGGAGGGTGCAAGTTGGGGGTGGAGGACGTGGCGTGGCTGGGGGTGGGGTGGAGACGAAGTGGTTAGGTGGTGGGACTTGCGTGTTGTGGGGTTGAGGACGTGGCGTGGTTGGGGTGGGTGGAGGACGTGGCGTGATGTAGTTGTTGGTTGTGTTAGTTGTGTTAAGATGGGGAAAGAATCACGTGTTTGGACTGGAGTGAGACAGTGGTGGTGGTGGTGGTAGATGTTATGGTGGTATAGGTTATGATGGTAGAGGTTATGGTGGTAGAGGTTATGATGGTAGAGGTTATGGTGGTAGAGGTTATGATGGTAGAGGTTATGATGGTAGAGGTTATGATGGTAGAGGTTATGATGGTAGAGGTTATGGTGGTGGTGGTGGAAGAGGCTGGGAAGGGAAGACAGATAGTAGGGAGGGGTGACTAAGGAACAGAAGTTTAAGAGGTAGTTATGGTGGGGATTAAGAACGTGATTATGAAGGGTGGGGCGTGTATGAGGTGAGGAAGGAAGGAAGGAAGGAAGGAAGGAAGGAAGGAAAGAAGGAAAGAAGGAAGGAAGGAAGGACAGTGGTTTTGGGAAATGGAGAGGAGGGAGAGAAGGGTAAGGAGAGGTAAAAGAGGGTAAGGGAGTGGAAAGGGTGAAGTTTTCGTTCGCAGTACCTCACCATGCCAAGGTAACCGTTCCCCTCCCTATTACTCACTCCCTCCACCATCACTGTTTATCCCAAATTTGCTGCCCACACTGATTAGTCCTCAATTAGAATGTGACTCTTGGTTGTATATGAACCACTGTCCTGTTTGGCAGTGAGAAGTGATAGCATCCTCAGTGTCCAGACCTGGATGAATTACTCAGAATAGGCAAACTGTACTTCAAGCTTTGTCAATAAGTTTGTTAACTGTAAAACACTCCTTCTTACTATTACTCCTCGAACTCCCTCACATTCTCCCTCCCTCACATTCTCCCTCCCTCACATTCTCCCTCCTTCACATTCTCCCTCCCTCACATTCCTCCTTCTCACACTCTTACTCTCAACATCTCTGTTCTCTCCCACTCCCCCTCCCACATACATTTCCTCCCACTCCTTCTCCTTCCCAATCACCCCTCCTACACACTCGTCAGTCTGTCACCTCTTGTATGAACTCCCATTTATCAAGACAACCACTACGACCATCACCACATCACAGCACCACGACCATCACCACATCACAGACCCACGACCATCACCACATCACAGCACCACGACCATCACCACATCACAGACCCACGACCATCACCACATCATAGCACCACGACCATCACCACATCACAGCACCACGACCATCACCTCACATCACAGCACCACGACCACCTACATCACAGCACCACGACCACCATCAAGGCACCACGACCATCACCACATCACAGCACCACGACCATCACTTAATCACAGCACCACGACCATCACTACATCACAGCACCAATAGACCATCACCACATCACAGCACCACGACCATCACTCACATCACAGCACCACGACCATCAACACCACATCACAGCACTCCACGACCATCACCACACTACAGCACCACGACCATCACCACATCACAGCACCACGACCATCACCACATCACAGACCCAATGACCACCGCCACATCACAGCACCAATGACCATCACCACACCCATAGACCCATGACCATCACCATCACAGCACCACGACCATCACCACATCACAGCACCAATGACCATCACCACATCACAGCACCGACCACCGTTTCACATCACAGCACCACGACCATCACCACATCATAGCACCACGACCATCACCACATCACAGCACCACGACCATCACCACATCACAGCACCACGACCATCACCACATCACAGCACCACGACCATCACCACATCACAGCACCACGACCATCACCACATCACAGCACTGCGACCATCACCACATCACAGCACCACGACCATCATCACATCACAGCACCACGACCATCACCACATCAAGAAAGCAATTAATCATCACCATACATCACAGCACCACGACCATCACCACATCACAGACCCAATGACCACTACCACATCACAGCACCACGACCATCACCACATCAAGCAGCACCACGACACCATCACCACATCACAGCACCACGACCACTCACTACATCACAGCACCAGCCGACCATCACCACATCGCTGTTATTCACGACCATCACCACATCAGGCACTAATGATTCATCACCACATCACAGCACCACGACCATCACCACATCACAGCACCACGACCATCACCACATCACAGCACCACGACCATCACCACATCACAGCACCACGACCATCACCACATCACAGCACCACGACCATCACCACATCACAGCACTACGACCATCATCACCAATACATATAAACTTACTGTACATACACTTACATACACCCATACTTATATAGAATTACGCAAGTTCTGATGCTGGACGTCAGGACACGGGGGTTGGGGGGGGGGTCCCTGCCTGAGAGGTAATGTGATGAACACTTGTACACTCGCCCTCCGTCATCTGGTTACTGAAGTATCCTGGAATCTTCTGTGCCTTGTGGATTAGGGTGTGTCAATTTAGGGGGTGAACTGGCTAAATTGAAAATCGAGTAATTTGGTAGCAATTTATTGTAGTCTTTAAGCATGCAAAACAATATTCTGGCATAAATTTTTTTTTATAATAAGTCCTACCTACATCAAATGGATTTTTAAATGTACATATTTGTGAATTTATAACATAACCAGCGTTTGCACACATGTTACTGTTTCAAGTTTCAAATTATTATATTTTATTATCCGTAGTCTATTTGAAAGTAACCAATGCCTTCATACTCTCTTTGCTTTGGTTTCTTGTCATCAGTAGTCTGCTTGCTATTTGTGCTTTGATGTAACCTTCTCGCCTCTCGTGGCTGTAAACATGGCCCGCTGCTTCTGTGACCATTTTCACACATCTCTCCACACTTTGAGTGTGGGAAGGCCACTTCGGCACCTGCATTGGAGTCTCTTTAAGGTTTCTCAATTCTTGGCTAGTTAGACTTGTTGTCAATGGTGGCTCTAAGACTTCCAAACTCAAGTCAACCAATTCTGACAATTTGGTGGCATTGACGTTTATTGGGGGAACTTTTCTTGAATGAAACGAACAGTCTCCCAACTGGTCGTCATCTATTAGCGTTCCTCTAATCTTTAGAATGACTTCTACAGCCTCGGTTCGGAGATTGGTACATTGACTGCAAAGCATTGCTTGCAAAACTGCTTCTGATCGAGCATACCAAGCGGACCTTCTTGCCACAGGTAACACGATGTCCCTCACTACCTTCCTCTGTGTTCTTACTAGCTGCAATTGAAACAAAAGGTGATTGGGCCCATCCACCCACATAGGATTAAGTTTCACACTAAACCACTGGGGAAGATAAACTCAATAATAAATTCAACAATTAACCTCAAATTCTTCAGCACTTTGCCCTTCAATTCGTGTTTGGAAATCCAAATCCTGCAGAAACGAAGAGCTGTAGTTAACCAACGGCTGTGACTGACAGGTCCAATCTCCAAGAGAGCCAATGACTGAGGCACTTCTCCTGATCTTATTGCTTGGGCAATACGATAAGCATAGGATTGATCTGTGCTGAGATCTTTGATGACTCCTTCAGACAACGCCGGAAGGGGAGGGCCAACTTCGACCTTTGGAAAGGTTGTATTTATTTCTAGTTGTGTTGCTTCATCCAGCATGATGCCAAGGGGACCTGACCACTTGTTGTTGCTCTTTGTAGGACCATCAAGTTCCTGGATGAGATGACGAAGAGGTAGCTCGCCTGTATGTAAATCACATACAATCCAAACAAGTCTTCTTCCTAGTTTTTTTCTCTAAATGCGTCATTACACCCCCCTGCCATCCGGTGTTCACTGCAGTTGAATCTCCACCAACAGCCTGCAGTGAACTGCCAAGTCCTCTCTCCTGAACCCAACATAAAATATGATCAGCAATGACCTCTGCATGTTTCTTCCCTTCTACTTCAGTTTCGGGAGCAAAGTGAAACAAAAACCGACCACCAGGCTCAGAACAGACAGAGTAGTGTTCTTCTTTGATGAGACCTGGAAACTTTCTGTTCACTCCCTCTACTTCTAGCAAAACTTTTGTGTCATCTATTCTTCCATCAAACAAAAGACAGGAGAGCCCTCCCTCGCTTAAATCTTTTTCATGCTGATCAGATATTTCCTTCATTATTTTTTCTTGTGCTCTTCTAATTTTATTATGATCTATCACCAAAGATACATCCTCTCGGCTGATGAGGCCTGCATCTATCCAAGCGGCAGTTGCAATTTCTGCAGCCTCACGAAGTCCAGCATGGTGGCGAATACTAGCTAAAGCAATGTTTGAAATATTTCTTGTGTTGTATTTCATTTTCTTTGGTAAAGGTTCAGATGGCTCTTTGGAACTATCATCTGATGTTGCTTCCTGTTCATCAGAAGAACTATCAAAGAAGTGATAAACATCTTGACACAGCTCTTCCTCTCTTTGGATGGCTTCTTCACTCTTCATTTTCTTCTTTTGTTCCCTCTCTCGGATTTGTTCTCTCTTCTTGGCATTAGCAATCTGCTTCTTTGTTTCTGAATAATCTATTGAACCCATTTGCATACTTCCTTGGCCTTCTGCCTTTGTCCTCTGTGCCTTTATAAATTCAAGCTCTAAAACAGGGATCTTCTTTTCACGAGGACAACCACAATCAATGTGGGAATTATTTTCTCTCTTACCTGAGTGAGAACAGTTGGATTCAGAACATAATTGTATGGAGCACTTGCAGGTCAAAATGTCAAACAGAGTATCAAGTGTGTGCAGAAATTCATTTTTCCTGGCCAAGTTTCCTTTACCAAGTGATGTTTCAACTGCTTTGTGCCATAATTTCGTTAGTTTTAGCTCAATAGTTCGACACTGATTAATCACAGGTGGTTTGAATAGTGCATTAGCTTTTGTCCATTGATGCAGAAGAGGGACTATCATGTCATTTATGAGTTCTTTATCTGTATAGTTCCTTCTGTCCTTTGCATTTTTTTCTCGAAGGAGTAACCCTAATCTTAGCATGTCTCTCACTGTTGAAAGTTCTGATACAGGAAGCTCCTTCCCTTTACCAACTAGCAGGCTCAAGTGGGTTGACAACTGACTTCTCGTCTTCAATTTTGACATCTTCACACTATCTGACAAATAGAAAAATATTTCAATGTTTCATAATTCAATTGTTGTTTCAAAAAATATCAATTTGTTTATCAAAAATGCTGTAACAGAAATAACATAATAATTTCTTAGAACATAATGTTTTATACAATGATATAAGTAACTGCGACAATCAATATGCCCTACTTACAATAATTAAAATGTAGAATTCGTCTGGTAGAGTAGGTGCAAGTGCAATGAGAGCAAACCACCGTCTATGATATCTAGAAGGAGAGTGAGCCGGGCGCCTTATCCTCACGCTTGGTACAAGTCAAAACAAGAATTAAACTGTCCCACACGGAGAGCCTGTTCATGTTCATGTTCTGACATGCATATTGTACACAAGCTATAGAACCATAAAATACTCCATAATCCATATGCTTACATGAGATTAGTTAATATCAAGTGAATAATTCTAATCAAGTCTCATTAATTTGTTGAAATACTGATATTTGAAACTTTAAGGTATAATTGATGTAGGTGAGGGTTATTTCAATTCATTTTTGTTTGCTAATCTCAAGTTTAGACATAAAGAGGCACAATATTTTGACTACCAAATTTGATTTTTAACATGTTGACAAAATTGACACACCCTATTGTGGGATGCAGTCACTTCGAAACACTTCCCAAGTCACTTTTCCTCTTTATGCATAGAAAAAAAAAGGAAACTTATGACATGAAAATACAAGGAGGGTCAGTGTAGAAGAATACGTGTATGTGAGGGTGAATGAATGAATGTTCACTGAAGTCTCAGCAACACTGAATGACTCATGACCTTCATCGTCAATACGGTATATAAATATCATCACCAAATTATAAAAGATTGTGACTAGTCGATGGTAGAGTGAGACTCGTGCTCCTCCTGCCTCGCTGGTCCGCTGGTCGCACCTGGCCCGGAGTGTGTTGGTGAGCGACGTTTGGCTGTGATAACAGGGCACCTTGTGTGTGTCCCTCCCTGGGATCACTTCTTTACGAAATATGGTATGATGACACTTGTGCTGTCATATCATAGAGGAGTGGTATGGGCCAGTGTGTGACTGTTACCATAAAGTTAAGTTCCTCTCTGAGGAAATGTCGTGTTTGGGGTTCACGATTCTCAACGTCCCCCTAGGTAACACTCAACATACACGCCCACCAGTAAGCAGTCCGACAAAACTCACAAACACATTGGTGGTTTTTTTTATTATAATAATTATAATTTTCTTCAACTTGTGGTTGTGACCGACGGCCACCACTGTACCAGCCTTGTTGACTAAACTACCAACAATGCCTGAGTCAACCTCCACGAGTCCACATATTATGATTCCCGAGGGTTTGTCTCAATACTTTGAACCATTTACCAAGGACATGTGTAGCGCCAGTGTCCATGTGTGAAGAAGCTTCCTGGTGTAAGATGATCAGGAATTACACACAATTAATTTCCTAGTATACCATGAACAAGAACTATATGTACAGTATGTCCACCTGTACATTTTGTTCACTTGTACACTATGTTCACCTATACACTATGCCCACTTGTACTTTATGACCACCTGTATACTTTGTTTACCTGTACACTATGACCATCTGTACACACAGCCCATCTGTAGACTATTTTCACCTGTACACTATGCCCACCGGTAGACTGTGTTCACCTGTACACTATGTTCACCTGTGCACTATGACCATCTATACACTCTGTCCACCTGTACAGTACACTGTGTCCACCAGTACACCTTTTCCATATTACACTATGTTCATTTGTACATTATGTGTCAATTTGTACACTATGTGTATAGATAAAGAGTCTCCAAGCGACAGTGAATTTTTTTGGAGGAGACAGTCTAGTAATGTATTCAGAAACTCATATACCGTTAAAATCAGTGATCATAATTTATGTTTTTTTTGGTGTTTTACTCTTTAGTCTATTCTATGTAATTCACTGGGAGAGTAATGACTGTTTACACGTTTTATTATGTTCACTTTATCACAGATTCGGGTATTTTAAGAGAATGGCGGAACACTTGTGTTGCAGGGAGACAAGTTAAGTTGTGGTTGGATCAACTCACTCACATCACGTCTGTTATGGTCATGATATTCAGAAGATCCCTCCAGCTTTCATAATATAATGGTTGCCCCTCGTGTAACGAGGATGGCCGGCCCTAGGGCCACCTTGGCTTGAGTTTGTTTAGGTGTGGAAGTTATCGCCATCTCAAACAACCACATCCTGAGTTAACGAGTTGCATGACCCAATGTCAAAGAATAGTCCAAGAAGACCGGACAACTTGCCAACTGCACTGCTAATCATTACTCCTAAACACGATCAACAAATCTATTAACATCCAGGTTCCCAATTACTACTGGGTAGACAGAGTCGAACGGCGTAAAGAAACTTGTCCATCGTTACACCCTGCCAGGGAATTGAATACGGAACCACTTTCTTGCGAGCCTAGCATGCTGACCATTACACCACAGGCCCAGCGTTTAACGAAACACACACACACACACACACACACACACACACACACACACACACACACACACACACATCTCTTCAATGCAAGAGAGCCATTTTTTTAACATATACATGAGTAAGAAAACGTAATGAAGATAATACTAGAGCAAGAAATCAAACTTATTTCTTTACAATATCAACAATTTATTCTCTAATCGTTTAACAATCATTTTATAGACTGTAATAGAGGCAAGAACTGAATACACAATGAATGAAATGACGAAAGTGAAATAAATAAAGGCATTACCATACATCAGTGGAACCAAAAATATAACTATTGTTTTTCCTTATTGTATTATCTAGGCAGTATCGTTTATAATAGTGACGAAAGAAACTATTCGTTTTATGGCCTAATGGGAACAGCCCAACCATACAGGTTACACATTAGGCTGTTATGTTTCTGTCCAGTGATTCACAATTGTCCTTTTTGGCCATAATAAGTGAAGGAGTCGTAAAGTGAAGTGGCCATGAAGTGACTCGTAATTATTTCTGGCCATAATGAATGAAGTGGCCATAAAGTGAGTCGTAATTATCCTGGCCACTATTTACGAGACAGTCCTAATAAACACATCTGGCCACAGTCAATAGAAAATATAATTAATTCGGT
>NW_024748949.1:0-10582 GCF_018991925.1 Homarus americanus
CTCGACCACAGGGTGCGAGGGGCCACCTGGTCGCACGAGGCAAGCGAGGTCATCCGACACCTGCAAGCAGAAACACTCGTCAAGAACAACCAAGACACACGAGACAATGGTTACGTTGTTCCTCCACCATGGAGCCCTCCACCAGCCACACTCAAATTTACCGACCTAGGCGATAGTAAAGCCAACCTCCAGAAGGAGGACCTCAAAAAAATAACTCTCGAAGCCATAGCCACCGAGACACCGGCTGGTGCAGGATCATATTTCACAGACGGCTCGGTGGACCCAAAACATCATAGATCCGGAGCGGCCTTCTACACCCAAGGTCAGACCCTCCAATGGAGACTTTCCAATGACTGCTCCACCCTACAAACAGAACTGGTAGCAATCTCAAAGGCCCTGCAACACGCTGCAACACAACACAACAAGTCCATCATAATTCACACGGACTCGAAATCGGCCATGCAGGCGCTGCAACACAGTCAACCAAGAGACAACGTCCACATCATCACCTCGATCCTCGCACAGCTACATGAATTCCAAAGCCAAAACCGACCAGTCGTCTTACACTGGATTCCCAGTCATGTAGGGATCGGAGGAAACGACGTGGCAGACGAAGCAGCCAAGGCAGCTACACGTTCTAGTAGCGTACACATCCAAGTTCCAGCAAGTGTGCAACAGATCAAGAATCACCTCAGAAAGACTAGCAAGCTCCACATCAAAAAGAGCTTCCTTCATGCACTCAACGCTGGTTCCCAATCAGCCAAATGGTACCTGGCGGCCACAAAGGGGAACCACCTTTCGCTGACAAGAAAACTCCAAGACAAACCCAAGTCAGCCTTCATCGACTACGACTAGGGTACAAGTGCTCCTGGCAGATGATCGGAAATGACGTCATGGAATGCACCGACTGTCAGGAGCCAGCAGCCAACCCACTTGAACACTATCTCCTCGATTGCGAGGTCACACAAAGCCTCCGAAACAGAACTCAAATCTCCCAAGAAACACACACAACACCAGCGGCCACTCTAACCCGAAAGGCCCATACAGACCACATTCACCACCTACTCCGGGTCATCACACGATACCCACCACCCAGATAGTTTAGAAAGCATCCTCTCCCAGCAAGTGCGGACCCCAGTTCGGGGGGCGCGCCACTCCGAAACTGACCACGTCCAAGAGTGGGGGTTGGTGGTAAGCGTCCACTGATCGGGGGTCCGCTCACACTTGCAACCTGCAGTATCGCTCCAATCTGAAGGTGGGACCACCTCCAATCCCAATCCGGTCTGGCTGCTCCTGGAGCTCCAGCCGGAACCACCAAACGGGCCGCCTATAGGCAAAGGCCCGTGTCGGACTACGGTCCGACAATCTCAACAACAACAACCGTAAAGACAAATGACAAGAAGTGACAAAGAGAAGATAGAAATAACAAAAGGACAGACTACAAGACAAAGGATAAGGAGAAGAGAAGATAAGATGGAGACTGATCACAATATACAACCTGAATCTGCTGAAGATATTGGATTAAAAGTTATCACCACAACAAAACATGGAATCCCAACATCGAGACCAACAGGAGGGACAATAGTAAAAAACTGTGAAGGAGGGATATACAAGTGGACATATCAAGAAAAATCCCTATGCGAAGATTACGTCTGGACACTAATGACTTTAAAATAGTAGACCCGTCAGAGTTTAGAAGAGTCAGAAGCGAGAAACAGGAAGATAGGTCTCCACTCCAACTGCCACAATCCAAGTATTAGAAACAATGGACAACAGACAAACAGTAAGAACTTTAAGAATAATACAACACAACGTAAGAAACTGGAAGACCGAGAGAATTAACCTAAGTAATATATATCAAGAAATTGACCCTGACATTATACTAATAAACAGTCACGGTGAGACAGAAAACAACAACATAAAACTCTTTAACTATTATGTAAACCAAAGAAATAAATCGGGCGAGAAAAATGACGGAGTAGCGATAGCGGTTAAAAGAAACTTAAAATTTAAACTAATCGATGACTTCAAGGATGAATTTCTAGCACTAAAAATAAATACAACTCAAGGAGACGTAATTATTGCTACTACTTATCTGCCACCGAGACGACCCTACTTACCTATAGAAGACCTATTAAAATTGGCTAACAATAGTCATCCGATGTACATCTTAGGAGACTTTAACGCCAGACATAGGATTTTTGACAATACAAATAATAACGTCGTGGGAAACGCCCTTAATCAATTAATAAAGCTAGGGAAAATCAATCATCTAGGCCCTAACTTTCCAACCTGGAGAAATCACAATACACAATCGACACCAGACAAAATTTGTACCAACAACAAAGCCTTTTTCAATTACCATATAATACAGGGACCTCTTACAGGCAGTGACCATCTGCCAATTATACTAACACTGTCAACAAGCCCCATACAGATACCAATAAAAATGAGACTGAAAATGAGTAAAACAGACTGGGACAGCTTCAAAGACGACTTAGGTAATCACCACTCGATTAACCTACAAGGGAAAACAACAGAAGATATAGACTCAGAAATGGACAGACTGCACTCAGCAATAAAAACATATATAACCAAACACACTCCTACTTCACACTTTAGAACATTACCCAACAACAGACTACCAGAAGAAGTTAAATTAATCCAGACCTATTACAATGAAATAAACAGGTATATGGAAAGACACGGCAGTAACAGATGGCTATATACGACACAGATAGCACTACAGATAAAATTAAGAGACGCGTGTAAGGAAGCAAACAATAGAAAATGGAATGATATTATAATGGCGGCTGACATGACTAAAGGCACAAAAACATTTTGGGCTTCCATAAACAATATGATGGGACACAACAAGCAAAAAACACCATACATTAAAGACCAAAATGGAACAAAACTGCACGAGGAAAATGAACAAGAGTCACCATTCAAAAGGGAATGGGTAAAAGTTTTTAAAATATCAGATGAGGAAAATGAAGATTTTGATAGTGAACACGAAGAAAGGATAAAAGACGAAATGGGAAGACACATACATAGAATCACCCCAAAGCAATATATAGACTATAACTTACGACCTAATAATCAAATAATAACCATGAGAGAAATGATGCACTGTCTGAGGAAGTTTAAGGAAAAAGCCCCGGGCTCACAGGTATTACATGAAATATGATCATGAATCTACCTGAAAACATCTTAAAAACACTATTAAACATTTATAACGCATGCTTAATAACCGGTTACTTTCCAGACAAACTAAAATATGCTAAAATGATATTTATTCCCAAGGAGGGTAAGGACAATAAGGAAATATTAAACACAGGCCAATATCTTTATTAGAAATTATCGGGAACTACTGGAAAAAAATTTAAATTCAAGACTAATAACCTTTTTAACACAACATGGGAAAACTAACAATAGACAACATGGATTTATGCCCAATAGAAATACCCTAACTGCAATAGCTACAATAACGGAAATTATTGCAATAGAAAAAAGCAAGGGGAACCAGATCAATATAATTTTAAGGGACGTTTCTAAGGCTTTTGATAAAGTTTGGCATTTAGGCTTAAAATATAAAATGTTAAAATTGGGACTTAACGAACACTTGCTAAGAATATTGTGTAACTATTTAGATGATAGGAGAGCACAAATTCAAATTGGAAACTTTATGGGAACTATGTTTAATCTTGAGAGTGGAGTACCTCAAGGAGGATGCCTTTCTCCAACACTATATACAATTTATACCTCAGACACACCTCAACCTACCCCCTTTAGCGAATATGTAATGTTTGCTGATGATATTACTCAAATAGTATCATACCCAGGAAAATCAACCCAATTTATGGCACTCTACACGGTAAGAGCGATAAAAAGTATAAATGATTTTGAGAAAAAATGGAAAATCAGGACAAATAAGAACAGATTCAAGATAATACCAAGAGACAAGATCAAAACAAGTCCAGTAATAGTCGACCAGGAACTATACCCATACGACACTGAAGGCAGGATGCTTGGACTAAAACTAACAAAAAGAGGATATAAATATAACATACATAAAAGATAAAGAACGACAAGCAAGAATAAAATTATCAAAAATAAAACGCTTTAAGAACCTTAGCATTAATAACAAAAGAAAGATTTATATTGCCCTTGTCAAATCAATTATGGACTACCCACCCATCCCATTGAACACCCTTAGTAAAACGAGCATTAAAAGGTTACAAACAGTACAAAATATAGCCCTCAGATTTATATATAACATAAAATATACAGACCACATCGATAATGAACAGCTACACAAGAGAGCAAATCTCCTAGCAATCAATGTAGAAATACACAACAAAGCCGCAAATATTTGGAACAAAGTGACTGAACTCAACACAGAAACTTACCAAAACTGGATAAATAATATAGATAATGAAGAATTCCAAGAACACAGTTGGTTTAAATCAGCCAGGAAGAAATTAATTGAACCATCTCCTGCCCCAATATACACATAAAACATTAATAGAGAGAATAAAAGGAGAGTGACCTACCAGCTCCACTAAGAACCTGGCAGGCCTCTCCATACAGTGTACTTTAGAGTAACTTTTAACTAACACCTTAGCAAAAAATAAATAAAAAAATGACTACCCTCCCAGCTACACAAGGACCTGGGCGGGCTCACTAACTCCACCGCAGTATAAAAAATAAATAAATAAATAAAATAGTAATAAGCAGCACTATACAAATAAACCAATATTAATACAAAGGTCTGACGACCCAAGGAAGCAAAACAAAGATAAAACACCACTAGGAAAGATGAAGCGATCTGGTTGAGCCCAGATTCTTTCTACTAGGCCTACTGTATTTCTGTTTCACCACTTTTTCTTCAACCCCAAATAATCTTCTCTCACCTCATAACTAATGACTCCGCCGCCGGAGATTCATTCTACTCTACTCTCCAGAACCAGCAAGACCTCCCAACAAGCTTCTCACCCAACAGGACCTCTGAGCAAGCTTCTCACCACACAGCAACTCCCTAGCACTGCACTGTACATACAATATATATATATATATATATATATATATATATATATATATATATATATATATATATATATATATATATATATATATACATATGCTGATAACCACAAGGAAAGAAGAAAACACGAACCTCCCAAGCGCTTTCGTGTAATTCACATCTTCAGGGGTGAGTACAGACTAGAGAGAGAAATACAAATCAAGGTGTATATATACAGAACAGGTCCACAATGGTCAGGTATTAGGTAATGACCCTACTAATCTTTAAATAGCACACAACGGTTGGTGGTCAGGTCAGATGGTCAGTAGGGTGTGTCAATTTTGTCAACATGTTAAAAATCAAATTTGGTAGTCAAAATATTGTGCCTCTTTATGTCTAAACTTGAGATTAGCAAACAAAAATGAATTGAAATAACCCTCACCTACATCAATTATACCTTAAAGTTTCAAATATCAGTATTTCAACAAATTAATGAGACTTGATTAGAATTATTCACTTGATATTAACTAATCTCATGTAAGCATATGGATTATGGAGTATTTTATGGTTCTATAGCTTGTGTACAATATGCATGTCAGAACATGAACATGAACAGGCTCTCCGTGTGGGACAGTTTAATTTTTGTTTTGACTTGTACCAAGCGTGAGGATAAGGCGCCCGGCTCACTCTCCTTCTAGATATCATAGACGGTGGTTTGCTCTCATTGCACTTGCACCTACTCTACCAGACGAATTCTACATTTTAATTATTGTAAGTAGGGCATATTGATTGTCGCAGTTACTTATATCATTGTATAAAACATTATGTTCTAAGAAATTATTATGTTATTTCTGTTACAGCATTTTTGATAAACAAATTGATATTTTTTAAAACAACAATTGAATTATGAAACATTGAAATATTTTTCTATTTGTCAGATAGTGTGAAGATGTCAAAATTGAAGACAAGAAGTCAGTTGTCAACCCACTTGAGCCTGCTAGTTGGTAAAGGGAAGGAGCTTCCTGTATCAGAACTTCCAACAGTGAGAGACATGCTAAGATTAGGGTTACTCCTTCGAGAAAAAAAATGCAAAGGACAGAAGGAACTATACAGATAAAGAACTCATAAATGACATGATAGTCCCTCTTCTGCATCAATGGACAAAAGCTAATGCACTATTCAAACCACCTGTGATTAATCAGTGTCGAACTATTGAGCTAAAACTAACGAAATTATGGCACAAAGCAGTTGAAACATCACTTGGTAAAGGAAACTTGGCCAGGAAAAATGAATTTCTGCACACACTTGATACTCTGTTTGACATTTTGACCTGCAAGTGCTCCATACAATTATGTTCTGAATCCAACTGTTCTCACTCAGGTAAGAGAGAAAATAATTCCCACATTGATTGTGGTTGTCCTCGTGAAAAGAAGATCCCTGCTTTAGAGCTTGAATTTATAAAGGCACAGAGGACAAAGGCAGAAGGCCAAGGAAGTATGCAAATGGGTTCAATAGATTATTCAGAAACAAAGAAGCAGATTGCTAATGCCAAGAAGAGAGAACAAATCCGAGAGAGGGAACAAAAGAAGAAAATGAAGAGTGAAGAAGCCATCCAAAGAGAGGAAGAGCTGTGTCAAGATGTTTATCACTTCTTTGATAGTTCTTCTGATGAACAGGAAGCAACATCAGATGATAGTTCCAAAGAGCCATCTGAACCTTTACCAAAGAAAATGAAATACAACACAAGAAATATTTCAAACATTGCTTTAGTTAGTATTCGCCACCATGCTGGACTTCGTGAGGCTGCAGAAATTGCAACTGCCGCTTGGATAGATGCAGGCCTCATCAGCCGAGAGGATGTATCTTTGGTGATAGATCATAATAAAATTAGAAGAGCACAAGATTAAATAATGAAGGAAATATCTGATCAGCATGAAAAAGATTTAAGCGAGGGAGGGCTCTCCTGTCTTTTGTTTGATGGAAGAATAGATGACACAAAAGTTTTGCTAGAAGTAGAGGGAGTGAGCAGAAAGTTTCCAGGTCTCATCAAAGAAGAACACTACTCTGTCTGTTCTGAGCCTGGTGGTCGGTTTTTGTTTCACTTTGCTCCCGAAACTGAAGTAGAAGGGAAGAAACATGCAGAGGTCATTGCTGATCATATTTTATGTTGGGTTCAGGAGAGAGGACTTGGCAGTTCACTGCAGGCTGTTGGTGGAGATTCAACTGCAATGAACACCGGATGGCAGGGGGGTGTAATGACGCATTTAGAGAAAAAACTAGGAAGAAGACTTGCTTGGATTGTATGTGATTTACATACAGGCGAGCTACCTCTTCGTCATCTCATCCAGGAACTTGATGGTCCTACAAAGAGCAACAACAAGTGGTCAGGTCCCCTTGGCATCATGCTGGATGAAGCAACACAACTAGAAATAAATACAACCTTTCCAAAGGTCGAAGTTGGCCCTCCCCTTCCGGCGTTGTCTGAAGGAGTCATCAAAGATCTCAGCACAGATTAATCCTATGCTTATCGTATTGCCCAAGCAATAAGATCAGGAGAAGTGCCTCAGTCATTGGCTCTCTTGGAGATTGGACCTGTCAGTCACAGCCGTTGGTTAACTACAGCTCTTCGTTTCTGCAGGATTTGGATTTCCAAACACGAATTGAAGGGCAAAGTGCTGAAGAATTTGAGGTTAATTGTTGAATTTATTATTGGAGTTTATCTTCCCCAGTGGTTTAGTGTGAAACTTAATCCTATGTGGGTGGATGGGCCCAATCACCTTTTGTTTCAATTGCAGCTAGTAAGAACACAGAGAAAGGTAGTGAGGGACATCGTGTTACCTGTGGCAAGAAGGTCCGCTTGGTATGCTCGATCAGAAGCAGTTTTGCAAGCAATGCTTTGCAGTCAATGTACCAATCTCCGAACCGAGGCTGTAGAAGTCATTCTAAAGATTAGAGGAACGCTAATAGATGACGACCAGTTGGGAGACTGTTTGTTTCATTCAAGAAAAGTTCCCCCAATAAACGTCAATGCCACCAAATTGTCAGAATTGGTTGACTTGAGTTTGGAAGTCTTAGAGCCACCATTGACAACAAGTCTAACTAGCCAAGAATTGAGAAACCTTAAAGAGACTCCAATGCAGGTGCTGAAGTGGCCTTCCCACACTCAAAGTGTGGAGAGATGTGTGAAAATGGTCACAGAAGCAGCGGGCCATGTTTACAGCCACGAGAGGCGAGAAGGTTACATCAAAGCACAAATAGCAAGCAGACTACTGATGACAAGAAACCAAAGCAAAGAGAGTATGAAGGCATTGGTTACTTTCAAATAGACTACGGATAATAAAATATCATAATTTGAAACTTGAAACAGTAACATGTGTGCAAACGCTGGTTATGTTATAAATTCACAAATATGTACATTTAAAAATCCATTTGATGTAGGTAGGACTTATTATAAAAAAAAAATTATGCCAGAATATTGTTTTGCATGCTTAAAGACTACAATAAATTGCTACCAAATTACTCGATTTTCAATTTAGCCAGTTCACCCCCTAAATTGACACACCCTACTGGGTAACCGTGATCGTGCGGGTCCACCTAGGAAGGGGTTCGCAATCCTTAATCCTCCCCCCCCCCCCTGAATAGGTACACTCTAAGCTCACGCCTATAAGTGAGCACTTATCAACAATAGGAAATAGGTTCCCCTAACGGGGCTTCTGGGTGAGTGACACAGGAACCACTCCACGACCATTCGACCAGCAAGTGGCGGTGGGGAGTGCTGTAATTCCTGTGTTTAGGTTGCTCGCCCGGAATAGGTAGGGTGCCTGTAACTTTCGTAAAATCACAACAAGACTGATGCCACGGAGAACGACCAAAGAAAATGACTAGGACAACTGGAAACAGGATACGAGTACGCTCCCTCCTGGGGGAAGTATCCGAAAACTGCAAGGAGGAACTGGGTATACTACTATGTGCCCAGATAAACATCAAATTCTCCGCCTTGATCGAAACAAAGGACTCCTTCATAGTCCTTTGTCTGGAAGAAAAGGATGTAGACAATATGCTCTCTGCCGACTCAACAAAGAAATTAAAAGAACGGGGTTTTGAAACAGTAATACCACCACAACTACGTGCAAAAAAATCCGTAGTAATTAAAAGGGTAGATAGAAATATACTGAAAGAAACACCAAGCTACATTGCCAACAATATAGAAGAGAAGAACCCATGGGCTAGAGTTGAGGAGGTGGTGCTAATGCCTGGTGCTCCAACCATGATGAAGGTCAGGTTTGGAGAGATCTCCATGGCACAAAAAGCCCAAGAGAGTGGCCTCTGTATCTCCCACTACCATCTGTCAAAACAACAAATTGAGCAGGAGGAATTTTACGCAATAACATCTACAATCATCTAGCAATAAACTGTCCCCAAAAAGATAAGAAGTTCTGCTCCGAATGCGCAGCAGAGGGCCACACATTCAGAGAATGTAGCAACAAGGATAACCCCAAATGCCTGAATTGCAATGGGGACCACAGAACACTAGCAGCACGCTGCCCCATAAGGAAAGAAATAATTAGGAATTTGAGGGAAAAAGAAAAGCCAAATAAGAAGATAGAAACAGACCCTAACAAGACATATGCAGCAATTGCAAAGCTGCAAGATACCACCTCCAAAGTTCTGAAGAAAACGAAAGAAAACCCCCTCATGCAGCCTACATACCTTAATCTGAGCGAAGGATTACCATTCACAATTCTAACCAGTATCATTCATGCACACATCAACAACATCGCAAAACCAGGATAATTTGGAAAAACGATCAGGGAAATGTTGCTGCAAATAATCTGCCGGAGGTGAAATTCCCAGACGACGGCCCCTCAACAGAAATATTTAAAACTAGCCGAATTACCCGCGCCTTGCGCGGAACATTTTCTGTCGACCATACATGGGGATCCTTCATTTAGGGGACCACATGGGCCATGGATCATGTGTTTCATGACCAGATCATGGAGTTCTTTATCTTGCTCTTTTTTAGGGATTTCTGCATAAATTGCCAAATCATATTCTTCGGCTATGATTTTGTGCTCTGGAGCTATCCAGAAAAGAAAGTGTGCATGGGGTAAACCTCTCTTCTGGTACTCAATGATGTACACTGTACAGCCATGCTTGCAAAGTACCAAATATTCCCTTCTTCATATGTTCCATAAACTTTTTCACTTTTAATCTGAAGACTCTCGCAACAATATCTGGTCGATCATGACTCTCTTGTCCGGGAGCCAAATTGTCAACAATTTCGGGCCAACGTGGATTACATGTCATAGTGATAAAGTAATCTGCTCTTCCGTAGTGTCTCACAAAGGCCATCGCATCTGACCTTTTTTCATGAAGGTATCGAGGACCACCAGTATAGGTCGCTGGAAGCACAATGCGACGACCAACTTGATTTGGATCTCCATCAGCAGCAAGCAGACTATCACGTAAATCTGAGTAATTTTTCAGCAATGAGACTTTGCTGTTCTCTTCTCAAAAACTTCAATCTTTCAGTTTCTATTTTGCAGTATGCATCCA
>NW_024748950.1:0-65000 GCF_018991925.1 Homarus americanus
TTGGGTGCCATGTATGCTCTTGTACTAAGTATATAGGGTACCTCTCCTCCCTGTACTACATATTAGGCACCCTCCTCCTGTACTAAGTATATTACTCTACCTCTGTACTACATAGGCACCCTCCTCCTGTACTACATGCAGGGCACCCCCTCCTCCCGTTTTTAGGCACCCTCCTCCCTGTACTACAATGTAGGCACCCTCCTCCCTGTACTAAGTACATGGGCACCCTCTCTGTACTACATATTGGGCACCCTTCCTCCCTGTACTACATATTAGGCACCCTCCTCCCTGTACTACATATAGGTACTTCACCTCCCCTGCATTTCAATATTAGGTACCCTCCTCCCTGTACTACTTATATTGGGCACCTCTCCTCCTGTACTACATATTAGGCACCTCTACCTCCCTGTACTATGGCTAGTCACCCTCTCCTTGTACTACATATTAGGCACCCTACCTCCCTGTACTGCATGGCTAGGCACCCTCACCTCCCTGTACTGCCATACAGGGGCACCCTCCTCCTCCTACTAAGCATATTAGGCACCCCCACCTTCCCTGTACTACATACAGGCACCCCTCCTCCCTCTGTACTACATAGTGCACCCCCCTCCCCGTACTGCTACATATTAGCAACCCTCCCTCCCTGTACTACATAGGCACCCTCCTCCCGTACTATTATTGGTACCCCTCCTCCCTGTACTACATATTAGGGTAATTCCCCACCTCCCTGTGGCCTGGTATATAGGCACCTCTACCTCCCTGTACTGCTAAGTTAGGGACCCCTCCTCCCCTGTGTTTCATATGTTAGGCACTCCCTCACCTCCCTGTACTGCACATAGGCACCCCTGCCTCCCGTCTCAAGTACAGGTACCCTCTACTTCCCGTACTACATTTGGGGCACCCCCACCTCCCTACTAGGCACCCTCCTCTTCCCTCGTACTACATATAGGCAACCCCTCTTCCTTACTTTCCATGTTGTAGTGCCCTCCCGGCCACGCCCAGGGCACCCCTACCTCCCTGTACTACATCTTAGGCACCCCCACTTCCCCGTACTGCATATTAGGCATCCCTGCCCCCACATCATCTTAGGCACCCCTCCCCGTACTTCATCAGGGCACCCACCTCCCTGTACTACATCTTAGGCACCCCCACCTCCCCACACACCACATTAGGCACCCCACCTCCCTGACACATATCTTAGGCACCCTCCTCCTGTACTACATATTAGGCACCTCCCACCTCCCTGTACTACATATTAGGCACCCTCCACCTCCTGTACTTCATAATAGGCACCCCCTCCTCCCTGTACTACATATTAGGCACCCTCCTCCCTGTACTACATAGCACCCTCCTCCCTGTACTACATGGCTAGGCACCCCCACCTCCCTGTACTACATAGGCACCCTCCTCCCTGTACTTCATACTAGGGGCACCCTCCTCCCTGTACTGCTATATTAGGGGTACCCCACCTCCCTGTACTACATATATAGGCACTCCTCCTGTACTGCTATACAGGCACCCCCTCCTCCCTGTACTACATATATGGCACCTCTCCTCCTGTACTACAAGTAGGCACTCCTCCTCCCTGTACCAGCATATTAGGGACCCCACTCCTGTACTGCACATAGTAGGCCCCTCACCTCCTGTACTGCTTTTTAGGCACCCTACCTCCCTGTACTACATATTAGGCACCCTCCTCCCTGTACTACATATTAGGCATCCCTCCTCCCTGTACTCACATAGGCACCCCCACCTCCCTGTACTACATAGGGGTACTCCTCCTCCCTGTACTACATATAGGCACCCTCCTTCCCTGTGCTTATTAGGTGCACTCTCCTCCCTGTACTACATATAACTCTCCTCCTGTACTGCTAATTAGGCACCTCCTCCTCCTGTACTGCTAAGGCTAGGCACCTCACCTCCCTGTAGTACATATAGGCACCCTCCTCCCTGTACATGTCTAGGCACCCCACCTCCCTGTACTACATATTAGGCACCCTCCTCCCCTGCACTACATATAGGCACCCTCCTCCCCCTGTACTGCATATTAGGGCCCCTCCTCCCTGTACTACACAGTACCTCCTCTCCTCCCAGTACTACATAATAGGCACCCTCCTCCCTGTACTACACATAGGGGCACCCCTCCTCCCTGTACTACATACAGGGCACCACCTCCCCTGTACTTATATTAGGCACCCCTCTTCCCTGTACTACATATTAGGGGACCCCCACCTCCCTCGTACTACATATACAGGCACCCTCTCCTGTACTACATATAGTACCCCCACCTCCCGTCAAGGCTACAGGCACCCTCCTCCCTGTACTGAGCATATTAGGCACCCCACCTCCCCTAGTATTCAAGCATATAGGCACCCCTCCCTGTACTCATATATTAGGTAACCCCCACCTCCCTGTACTGGCATAGGCACCCCTCCCTCCCTGTACTACATATAGGCACCCCTCCCTCCCTGTACTACATAGGCACCCTCCCTCCCTGTACTACATAGGCACCCTCCCTCCCTGTACTGCCATATAGGGGCACCCTCCTCCCTGTACTGCTATACAGGGCACCCTCCTCCCTGTACTACATACAGGCACCCCATCCTCCCTGTACTGCTATTAGGCACCCTCCTCCCTGTACTACATACAGGCACCCTCCTCCTGTACTACATAGGGCACCCTCCTCCCTGTACTGCATATGTAGGCACCCTCCTCCCTGTACTCATATAGGGGCACCCCCCCTCCCCGTACTACATAGCAAACCCACCTCCTGTACTACATATAGGCACCCCACCTCCCGTACCACATAATGGGCACCCTCCTCCCTGTACTATATAGGCAACCCCCACCTCGTACTGTACATATAGGCACCCTCCTCCCTGTACTATATATTAGGCACCTCTCGTACTACATATAGGGGCACCCTCCTCCCTGTACTACATATTAGGCACCTCTCCTCCTGTAGTACTACATAGGCACCCCCCTCCCTGTACTACATATTAGGGCACCTCTCCTCCCTGGCAGCCATATTAGGGGCACCCTCCTCCCTGTACTAAGCATATTGGGCACCCTCCTCCCAGTACTACATATAGGGCACCCCCACCTCCCTGTACTACATAGGCACCCCCTCCTCCCCGTACTACATATTAGGCACCCCCCTTCCTGTACTACATATTAGGCACCCCACCTCCCTGTACTGCTATACATAACCCCCCTCCCCGTACTTCCATCTTAGGCATCCCCTCCTCCCACACACCACTCCAGTGCACCCCCACCTCCCTGCACACATCATTTAGGCACCCCCCCTCCCTGTACTGCTATCTAGGGCACCCCACTTCCTGGCCACACTTTTAGGCATCCCTACCTCTCTACACATCATCTTGTGGCACCCCTACCTCCCCTGTCATCTTAGCACCCCCACCTCCCCGTACTACATATTAGGCACCCCCACTCCCCTCACTTCATATTAGGCACCCCACCTCCCCACACATGACCTAGGCACCCCTCCTCCCTGTACTGGCTAGGCACCCCACCTCCCCGTACTACATATAGGGCATCCTCACCTCCCTGTACTACATATAGTAACCCTCCTCCTTTACTACATATAGTACCCCTCCTCCTGTACTACATACAGGGACCCTCCTCCTTTACCATATAGGCACTCCCACCTCCCTGTACTGCTATAGGCACCCTCCTCCCTGTGTACTTCATACAGGGCACCCTCCTCCCTGTGCCATGTGCACCCTACCTCCCTGTACTACATACAGCACCCTCCTGTACTACATACAGGGGCACCCCTTCCTGTACTACTATATAGGCACCCCTCCTCCCTTGTACTACATAGGCACCCCCACCTCCCTGTACTACATACAGGGGACCCCACCTCCTGTACTGCCATACAGGCACCCCCACCTCCCTGTACTACATATTAGGTGCCCTCTCCTCCCTGTGGCCTACATATTAGGCACTCCCCACCTCCCTGTACTTCATACAGGCACCCTCCTCCCTGTACTAATGTAGGCACCCCTCCTCCCTGTACTACATACAGGGCACCCTCCTCCCTGTACTACATACAGGGCACTCCCTCCTCCTGTACTACATACAGGGCACTCCCACCTCCCCGTACAGGCACCTCCTCCCTGTACTACATATTAGGCACCCCACCTCCCTGTACTGCTACATATTAGGCACCCCCACCTCCCTCGTACTACATATGGTGGCACTCCCACCTCCCCGTGGCCACATATTAGGGGACTCCCACCTCCCTGTACTACATATTAGGCCCTCCCTCCTCCCTGTACTACATAGGCACCCTCCTCCTGTACTACATATAGTACCCTCCTCCCTGTACTACGGCATATTAGGCACCCCCACCTCCCTGTACTACATACAGGCACCTCTCCTCCCTGTACTACATATTAGGCACCCTCCTCCTGTACTCATGCTAGGCACCCCTACCTCCCTGTACTACATATTAGTACCCCACCTCCCTGTACTACATATTAGGCACCCTCCTCCCTGTACTACATGTTAGGGCACCCTCCTCCTGTGCTACATATAGCACTCTGTACTGCATATAGGCACCCTCCTCCCAGTACTACATATTAGGCACCCCCTCCTCCTGTACTCTATATTAGGCACTTCCTCCTCCCAGTACAGTATTATTAGGCACTCCCCTCCTCCTTGTACTTCGCATATAGGCACCTCACCTCCCGTACTACATAGGCACCCTCCTCCCCTGTACTACATATTGTGCACCTCACCTCCCTGTACTACATATTAGGCACCCCACTCTCTGTACTACATAGGCACCCCCACTCCCTGTGCTACGTACATAATAGGTACCCCTCCTCCCTGTTGTACTACATAGCTAGGCACCCTCACCTCCTTGTACTTCATACAGGCACCCCTACCTCCTGTACTACATATAGGCAATTCTCACCTCCTGGCACCTCCTCCCTGTACTAATCATATTAGGCACCTCCTCCCTGTACTCATATTAGGCACCCCCACCCCCTGTACTACATACAAGCACCCCTACCTCCCTGTACTCAGCCATATTAGGCACCCCCACCTCCCTGTACTACATATTAGGCACCCCTCCTCCCCGTACTACATATTAGGCACCTCACCTCCCTGTACTGCTATTAGGGCACCCTCCTCCCTGTACTACATATTGGGCACCCCTACCTCCCTGTACTCACATAGCTAGGCACCCTCCTCCCTGTACTGCTACAGGCACCCATTTCCCTGTACTACATATTAGGTACCCCTCCTCCCTGTACTACATATTAGGCACCCTCTCCCTGTACTACATATTAGGCACTCCCTCCTCCCTGTACTACATCTTAGTCACCCCCACTCCCTGTACTACATATATTAGGCACCCTCCCTGTACTACATATTAGGGGTAACTCTCTCCTCCCTGTACTGCCATATTAGGCACCTCCTCCCTGTACCACATACAGGGCACCCCTCACCTCCCTGTACTACAGGTAGGCAACCCTCCTCCCTGTACTACATAGGCACCCCTCCTCCTGTACTACATACAGGCACCCCCACTTCCTGTACTCACAGGCACCCCTCCTCCCCTGTACTGCAGGAACCCTCCTCCCTGTACTACATAGGCACCCTCCCTCCCTGTACTTACATAATAGGCACCCTCCTCCCTGTACCATATTAGGCACCCCCACTTCCCTGTACTCATATTAGGCACCCTCCTCCTGTACTACATGCTGGGGCACTCTCCTCCCTGTACTACATATAGGCACCCCTCTCCCTGTACTTGCTATGGTTAGGCACCTCCTCTCCCTGTACTACATATAGGGATTCTCACTTCCCTGTACTGCTATGCTAGGCACCCTCTCCTCCCTGTACTACATAGGCTAGGCACCCTCTCTCCCTGTACTACATATTAGGCACCTCTACCTCCCTGTACTACATGGCTAGGCACCCCTACCTCCCTGTACTATATATTAGGCACCCCTCCTTCCTGTACTTCATATAGTGCACCCCCCTCCCTGTACTACATGATAGGCACCCCTCCTCCCTGTACTACATGTCTAGGCACCCCCACCTCCCCTGTACTACATATTAGGCAACTCCCTCCTCCTGGTCTTCATATATAGGCACTCCCACCTCCTGTTCCTACATATTAGGCACCTCCTCCTGTACTACATATAGGGGTACCCTCCCTCCTTGTGCCATATATTAGGCACCCCTACCTCTGTACTGGCATATTAGGCACCCTCCTCCCTGTACTACATATTAGGCACCCCTCCTCCTGTGCTCATATATACTCCCCAACCTGTACTACATATAGGCACCCCACCTCCCTGTACTACAATGCTAGGCACCCCTCCTCCCTGTACTTGACATACAGGCACCTCACCCCTGTACTACATATAGGTGCCCTCCCTGTACTACATATTAGGCACCCCCACCTCCCTGTACTGCTATACAGGTAACTCTCCTCCCTGCTACATATTAGGCACCTCTACCTCCTGTACTCATATATTAGGCACCTCCTCCTCCCTGTACTAGCATATATAGGGTAATTCGTACTTCAGTACTACATATTAGGCACCCCTCCTCCCTGTACTACATATTAGGCACTCCCACCTCCTGTACTACATATTAGGCATCCCCTCACTTCCCTGCACACATATTAGGCACCTCTCTCCCTGTACTACATAATGGGCACCCTCCTCCCTGTACCACATATTAGGCACCCCTCCTCCCTGTACTACATAATAGGCACCCCTCCTCCCCTGTACTGCTATTAGGCACCCTCCTCCCTGTACTAAGGCATAGGGGCACCTCCCTCCCTGTACTATATTAGGTAACTCCCTCCTCCCCTGTATCATATAGGCACCTCTCCTCCCCTGTACTGCCATATAGGTACCCTCCCTCCCTGTACTGGCTAGGTGCACCCCCACCTCCTGTACTGCATACAGGCACCCCTACCTCTCTGTACTAGCAGGCTAGGCACTACCCACCTCCTGCAGTACTAAGGGCTAGGCACCCTCCTCCCTGTACTTACATGGCCACCTCCTGTACTAGCTAGGCTAGGCACCCTCCTCCCCTGTACTGCTATACAGGCACCCTCCTCCCTGTACTACATATAGGCACCCTCCTCCCTGTACTACATAGGCACCCTCCTCCCTGTACTACATATTAGGCACCCTCCTCCCTGTACTTCATATATAGGGGACCCTCACCTCCCCGTACTACATATAGGTACCCTCCTCCTGTACTGCTATATTTTGTGGTGTTGTTTATAGGCACACTCCTCCTCTGTACTAGCATATAGGCACCCTCCTCCCTGTACTGCTACATATTAGGCACCCCCTCCTCCCGTGTACTGCTATACAGGGCACCCTCTCCCTACTACATACAGGGCAACTCCCTGTACTGCCATACAGGGCACCCCCACCTCCCCGTACCAGCACAGTACACCCACCTCCCTGTACTATGCTATGGCACCCCACCTCCCGTACTACATACAGGCACCTCCTCCCTGTACTGGCTATATTAGGGTACCCCACCTCCCTGTACTACATATAGTGCCCTCCTCCCTGTACTACATACAGGGCACCCCCACCTCCCCGTACTGCCATACAGGGCACCCTCCTCCCTGTACTACATACAGGCACCCCTCCTCCCTGTGTACTACATAGGGGCACCCTCCTCCTGTACTACATAAGGGCAACCCCACCTCCCTGTACTACATATAGGGCACCCTCCTCCCTGTACTGCATATAGTACCCTCCCTGCTGCATACAGGCACCCTACCTCCCTGTACTGCTATAGGCACCCTCCTCCCTGTACATATATAGGGCACCCCACCTCCCTGTACCATATTATAAGCACACCCTACCTCCCTGTGGCCACATATTAGGGGTGCACCTCTCACCTCCCTGTACTACATATTAGGCACCCCTCCTCCTGTACTAGTATATTAGCTCCCACCTCCCTGTACTACATATTAGGCACCTCTCCTCCCTGTACTACATATATTAGGCACCCCCCACCACCCTGTACTACATATTAGGCACCCTCCTCCTGTACTACATATTAGGCACCCTCCTCCCTGTGTACTACATATTAGGCACCCTCCTCCCTGTGCTCACATATTAGGCAACCCCACCTTCCTGTACTACATATAGGCACCCTCCTCCCTGTACTACATATTAGCACCCTCTCCCTGTACTACATATTAGGCACCTCCACCTCTCGTACTACATAGGGGCACCCTCCTCCCCTGTACTACATATAGGCACCCCCACCTCCCAGTACTACATATTAGGCACCCTCCTCCCTGTACTACATATAGGGGCACCCTCCTCCCAGTACTACATATACAGGGGCACCCTCCTCCCTGTACTGCCATGGTCAGGCACCCTCCTCCCTACATATTAGACACCCTCCTCCCTGTACTACATATAGGCACCCTCCTCCCTGTACTACATAATAGCACCCTCCTCCCTGTACTACATATTAGGCACCACCTCCCCGTACTGCATATAGGCACCCTCCCTCTCCTGTACTGCCATTAGGGCACCCCTCCTCCCTGTACTACATATTAGGCACCCCCACCTCCCTGTACTACTATATATTAGGCACCCTCACCTCTTCGTACTAGCATATTAGGAACACCCACCTCCCTGTACTTGCTATATAGGCACCCCACCTCCCTGTACTACATATTAGGCACCCTCCTCCCTACTACATATTAGGCACCTCCACCTCCTCGTACTAAGTATTAGGCACCCCTCTCCTCCCTGTACTAGCATATTAGGTGCACCCCTACCTCCCTGTACTACATATTAGGGCACCCTCCTCCCTACTACATATTAGGCACCCCCACCTCCCAGTACTACATATAGGCACCCCTCCTCCTGTACTGCTATAAGGCACCCCCACCTCCCTGTGTACTATATTAGGGCACTCCTACCTCCCAGTACTACATATTAGGCACCCTCCTCCCAGTACTACATATAGGCACCCTACCTCCCTTGTACTACATATTAGGCACCTCTACCTCCCTGTACTTCAAATCTAGGGCACCCCTACCTCTCTGTACTACATCTAGGCACCCCTACCTCCCTGTACTACATATTAGGGCACCCCCACTTCCCCTGTACTACATCTTAGGCATCCCTCTACTTCACACACCATCTTAGGCACCCCTTCCTCCCACACATCATATTTTAGGCACCCCACCTCCCCGTACTACATCTTAGGCACCCCACTCCCCTGCCACTAATCATCTTAGGGCATCCCCACCTCCCACACATCATCTTTAGGCCCCCTACCTCCCCACACATCATCTAGGCACCCCCACCTCCCTGTACTACATCTTAGGCACCCCTACTTCACACACCATCTTAGGCACCCCCACCTCCCACACATCATCTTAGGCACCCTCCTCCCTGTACTACATATTAGGCACCCCTCCTCTGTACTACATATTTGGCACCCCACCTCTCTGCTACTACATAATAGGCACCCCCACCTCCCTGTACATACAGGGCCCTCCTCCCTCACATATAGGCACCTCTCCTCCCTGTACTGCATAATAGGCACCCCCACCTCCCTGTACTACATATTAATTCCCTACCTCCTTTTTACATTACATATATTAGGTACCTCTACTCTCCTAGTACTGCATATTAGGCACCCTCCTCCCTGTACTTATATTAGGTGAACCTCTACCTCCTGTACTAAGTATATATAAGCACCTCCTACCTCCTGTGTCCTCACATATTAGGCACCCCTACCTCCCTGTACTACATATAGGCACCCCCACCTCCCCGTGTACTACATATTAGGCACCTCACCTCTCTGTACTACATGTTAGGCACCCCTCCTCCCTGTACTACATATTAGGCCCCCCACCTCCCTGTACTACATATTAGGCACCCCTCCTCCTGTAGCCATATAGTAACTCCCTCCCTGTACTACATATTAGGCACCCTCCTCCCTCGTACTACATCTTAGACAATTCCCCACTTCCCTGTACTACATATTAGGCACTCCCTCCTCCTTGTACTGCATATTAGGCACCCCCCACTTCCCCTGTACTACATACAGGGCACCCTCCTCCCTGTACTGACATACAGGACCCCACCTCCCTGTACTACATATTAGGGCACCCCTCCTCCCTGTACTGCATACAGGCACCCCTCCTCCTGTACTACATATAGGCATCCCACTTCCCTGTACTACATATTAGGCACCCTCCCTCCCTGTACCGTTAAGGCCAGCACTCCCACCCCCTGTACTATATTAGGGGCACCCTCCTCCCTGTACTACTACAATAGGCACCCCACCTCCTGTACTACCATATTAGGCACCTCACTTCCCTGTACTACATATAGGGCACCCTCCCTCCCTGTACTACATGGTAGGCACCCTCCCTCCCTGTACCATACTAGGCACCCCTCCTCCCTGTACTGCTATATTAGGCACCCCCACCTTCCTGTACCATACAGGCACCCCACCTCCCCGTACTACACAGGCACCCCCTCCTCCTGTACTGCATACAGGGGCACCCTCCTCCCTGTACTGGCCATACTGGGCACCCCTCCTCCCTGTACACATAAGGGGCACCCCCACCTCCCTGTACTACATAGGGCACCCTCCTCCTGTACTACATATTAGGCACCTCCACCTCCCTGTACTGGCATATTAGGGTACTCCCCACCTCCTGTACTACATATTAGGCACCCCACCTCCCTGTACTGCATATTAGGCACCCTCACCTCCCTGTACTACATATAGGCACCCCACCTCCCTGTACTGCTATTAGGCACCCTCCTCCTGTACTACATACAGGCACCTCTCCTCCCTGTACTACATGGCTAGGCACCCCACCTCCCTGTACTACATATTGTGGGCACCCTCCTCCCTGTACTACATATTAGGCACCTCCTCCTGTACTACATAGGCACCCCAACCTCCCTGTACTACATATTAGGCACCCCCACCTCCCTGTACTACATATTAGGCACCCCTCTCCCTGTACTACATATAGGCACCTCACCTCCCAGTACTACATATTAGGCACCCTCCTCCTGTACTACAATAGGCACCCCTTTACCTCCCAGTACTACATATAGGCACCCCTCCTCCCAGTACTCATATAGGCACCCCCACCTCCCAGTACTACATATTAGGAACCCTCCTCCCAGTACTACATATTAGGCACCCCACCTCCCAGTACTACATATCTAGGCACCCCTCCTCCCTGTACTACATATTAGGCACTCCCTACCTCCCTGTACTACATATTAGGCACCTCCTCCTCCCTCGTACTACATAAGGCACCCCCTACCTCCCTGTACTACATATTAGGGAACCCCTCCTCCCTGTACTACATATAGGACCCCTCACTGTACTCTACATATTAGGAATCTCTACCTCCCTGTACTACATATTAGGCACCCCCTACCTCCTACTAAGCATATAGGCACCCCCTACCTCCGTACTACATATTAGGCACCCTTCTCCCTGTACTTCATATTAGGCACCTCTACCTCCCTGTACTACATATTAGGCAATCCCCACCTCCCTTAAACTGCATATTAGGCACCCCACCTCCCTGTACTACATATAGGGCACCCCTACTTCCCTGTACTATATTAGGCACCTCTTACTTCTCTGTACTGCATAGGCACCCCTCCTCCCTGTACTACATATATTAGGCACCCCCACCTCCGTAATAAATATATTAGGCACTCCCTCCTCCCTGTACTACATATTAGGCACCCCTCACCTCCCTGTACTACATATTAGGCACCCTCTCCCCTGTACTACATATAGGTACCCCACCTCCTGTACTACATATTAGGCACCCCAACCTCCCTGTACTACATACAGGGCACCCCACCTCCTGTGTCACTGCCATCTAGGCACCCCACCTCCCTGTACTGCTATCAGGCACCCCCACCTCCCCTGTTCTACATATAGGCACCCTCCTCCTGTACTACATACAGGACCCCTCCTCCCTGTACTACAGGCTAGGCACCCACCTCCCTGTACTCATTCGGCACCCCACCCCTGTACACATATTAGGCACCCCACCTCCCTGTGTACTATATATTAGGCACTCCCACCTCCCTTTTTACTACATATTAGGCACCCTCCTCCTCTGTGTGCTATATTAGGCACCCCACCTCCCTGTACTACATATTAGGCACCCCTCACCTCCCTGTACTACATATGGCACCCGCACCTTCCCCGTACTACATATAGGGCACCCCACCTCCCTCGTACTCATATATAGGGGCACCCCCACCTCCCTGTACTACATATTAGGCACCTCACCTCCTCGTACTACATATAGGGGCACCCCACCTCTCTGTACTACATATTAGGCACCCCCACCTCCCAGTATGTACTAAGCTAGGCACCCCTCCTCTCCTCTGTACTACATATAGGGCACCCCCACCTCCCTGTACTACATATTAGGCACCCTCCTCCCAGTACTACATCTTAGGCACCCCCACCTCCCCGTACTACATCTTAGGCACCCCCACCTCCCTGTGCCATATTAGGCACCCCCACCTCCCCGTACTACATCTCTAGGCACCCCCACTCCCCGTACTACATTTAGGCACTCCCACCTCCCTGTACTACATGTTAGGCACCCTCCCTCCCAGTACTACATCTTAGTGGCACCCCCTCCCCTGTACTAGCATCTTAGGCACCCCCACCTCCCCGTACTCACATCTAGGCACCCCCACCTTCCTGTACTACATAGGCACTCCCCACCTCCCTGTGCTAGCATATTAGGCACCCCCACCTCCCTGTACTGCTATAGACACCCCACCTCCCTGTACTACATATTTGGCACCCGTACCTCTCATACTATATACAGTGCACCCACCTCCCTGCTGGGTATATTAGGCACCCCCCACCTCCCTGTACTGCATATTAGGCACCTCACCTCCCCGTACTACCATATAGGCACCCCTACCTCCCTGTACTACATATTAGGCACCCCTACCTCCCACGTACTACATATTAGGCACTCCCACCTCCCTCACTAAGCATACAGGCACCCCCACCTCCCCGTACTGCTATTAGGGCACCCCACCTCCCCGTACTGCATCTTAGGCACCTCCTCTCCCTGTACTAGCATATAGGCACCTCTACCTCCCACGTACATATTAGGCACCCCCACCTCCCTGAACTGCTAGGCACCCCACCTCCCCGTACTACATATAGGGCACCTCACTCTCCTGTACTTCGCATATTAGGCACCTCTACCTTCCGTACTACATATTAGGCACCCCCACTCTCCTACGTATTACATAGGTACCCCTACCTCCCTTCGTGGCCACATATTAGGCACCCCTACCTCCCCGTACTACATATAGGGCACCCCCACCCCTGTACTACATATTAGGCACCCTCACTTTCCTGTACTAATATTAGGCACCCCTACCTCCCCGTACTACATCTTAGGCACTCTCCTCCCCTGTACTACATATTAGGCACCCTCTCCTCCCTAGGCATACATATTAGGCACTCCACCTCCTGTACTAGCATATTAGGCACCCTCCTCCCCTGTACTACATATAGACACCCCTACCTCCCGTGTACTACATATAGGCACCCCACCTCCCCCTGTACTACATCTAGGCACCCCACCTCCCTGCACTACATACAGGGGCACCCTCCTCCCTGTACTACATATTAGGCACCCTCTACCTCCTGTACTACATAGTAGGCACCCCCACTCCTGCATATATAGGCACTTCTGTACATATTAGCACCCCCCACCTCCCTGTACTGCTATATTAGGCACCCCCACTTTCCTGTACTACATAGTAGGCACCCCACCTCCCCTGTACTACATCTAGGCACCCCACCTCCCGTACTACATATTAGGGCACTCTACTTTCCTGTACTACATATAGTAACCCACACCTCCCACGTACTAATATTAGGCACCCCTCACCTCCCCTGTACTACATATTAGGGGTCACATTCTACTCTTTCCTGTACTCTCATATAGGGTACCCCCACCTCCTGCATTTCATCTTAGGCACCCCCCTCCCCGTACTGCTATTAGGCACCCCCTCCTCCCTGTACTACATACAGGGCACCCCACCTCCCTGTACTACAATAGGCACCCCTCCTCCTGTACTACATAGGCACCCCTCCCTGTACTACATAGGGCACCCCCACCTCCCCAGTACTACATATTAGGCACCCCCACCTCCCTGTACTACAATTAGGCACCCCCACTTCCTACTACATATATTAGGCACTCTCACCTCCCCGTACTACATATTGGCAACCCACCTCCTGTACTACATATTAGGCACCCTCCTCCCCTGTACTACATACAGGGCACCTCACCTCCTGTACTACATATTAGGCACCCCACCTCCTCGTACTGCATCTTAGGCACCCCCCACCTCCCGTACTGCATATAGGGGCACCCTCCTCCCTGCATGCTATATAGGCACCCCCACCTCCTGTACTGCAATGGTAGGCACCCTCCTCCTTACTACACATATAGGCACTCCCCACCTCCCTTGTACTACATACAGGCACCCCACCTCCCTGTACTGCTACATGCAACCCCACCTCCTTCCGTACTCACATATTAGGCACCCCCACTTCCCTGTACTACATATTAGGGAACCCCTACCTCCCCGTACTACATATTAGGCACCACCTCTGTACTACATATTAGGCACCCCCACCTCGTACTGCCATATAGGCACCCTCCTCACCAGGCACCCCACTTCCCGTACCTAAGGTAGGCACCCCCACTTCCCTGTACTGCAGGGCACCCCACCTCCCGTACTACATCTAGGCACCCCCACCACCCCGTACTGCATATTAGTGCACCCCTCCTCCCTGTACCACATATAGGGCACCCCACCTCCCTGTACTTCATATATTAGGCACCCTCCTCCCCTGTACTACACATTAGGCACCCTCCTCCTGTACTACATATTAGGCACCCCCACCTCGTACTCACATCTGTGCACCCCACCTCCCGTACTACATCTTAGAATCCCCACTTCCCACACACACCATCTTAGGCACCCCTCCTCCCTACACACCATCTTAGGCATCCTCCCACACATCTTAGGCACCCGCACCTCCCGGTACTACATCTTAGGCACCCCCACCTCCCCATACACCATCTTAGGGCAACCCCACCTCCCGGTACTACATCTTGGGCACCCCACCTCCCACACAACATCTTCTAGGCAACTCCACCTCCCGGTACTACATCTTAGGCACCCCCACCTCCCACACACCATCTAAGGCAACCCCACCTCCGGTACTACATCTTAGGCACCCCCACCTCCCCACACACCATCTTAGGCACCCCCACCTCCCCACACACCATCTTAGGCAGCCACCACCTCCCGGTACTACATCTTAGGCACCCCCACTTCCCACACACTATCTTAGGCAACCCCACCTCCCCACACACCATCAAAGGCACTCACCTCCCAGGAAGACATCTTAGGCAACCCCACCTCCCTGCACACCATCTTAGGCACCCCACCTCCCTCACAGCATCCTTTTGCACCCCACCTCCCTGTACTACATCTTAGGCACCCCACCTCCCTCACAGCATACTAGGCACCTCACCTCCCCGGTACTCACATCTAGGCACACCACACCTCCCCACAACCATATTAGTCACCCCCACCTCCCCACACACCATCTTAGGCACCCTCCTCTGACACAACATCTAGGGCACCCCCACTTCCCATGCTACATCTTAGGCATCCCCACCTCCCACACACCATCTTAGACCCGCACCTCCCCATACTACATGTTGTGCACCCCCACCTCCCCTGCACACCATCTTAGGCACCCCACCTCCCACACACCTCTTAGGAACCTCACCTCCAATCACACCATCTAGGCACCCCTCCTCCCCACACACCATCTTAGGCACCTCCTACACACCATCTTAGGCACCCCACCTCCCTCACAGCATCCTTGCACCCCTACCTCCCTCGTACTACATCTTAGGCACCCCACCTCCCTCACAGCATACTAGGCACCCCACCTCCCCGTACTAAGCATCTTAGGCACCCCACCTCCCTCACAGCATACTAAGCACCCTCACCTCCCTGTACTTCATCTTAGGCACACCACACCTCCCACAACCATATAGTCACCCCCACCTTCCACACACCATCTTAGGCACGCCTCCTCCCACACACCATCTTAGGCACCCCCACCTCCTCACAGCATCCTGGCACCCCCTACCTCCCTGTACTACATCTTAGGCACCCCCACCTCCCTCACAGCATCCTGGTAACCACCTCCCGTACTACATCTAGGCACCCCACCTCCCTCACAGCATACTAGGCACCCCCACCTCCCTGTGTACTACATCTTAGGCACACCACACCTCCCCACAAACTATATTAGTCACCCCACCTTCCACACACCATCTTAGGCACCCTTTCTCCCCACACACCATCTTTAGGCACCCCACCTCCTGACAGCATCCTGGCACTCCCACCTCCCGTACTACATCTTAGGCACCCCCACCTCCCTCACAGCATACTAGGCACCTCACCTCCCCGTACTACATCTTAGGCACACCACACCCCACAACCATATAGTCACCCCACCTCCCCACACACCATCTTAGGCACCCTCCTCCCTAGCCACACCTTCTAGGCACCCTCTCCCTCACACACCATCTTGTGCACCCTCCTCCCCACACACACCATCTTAGGCACCCTCCTCCTCACCACATCTTAGGCACCCCACCTTCCACACACCATCTTAGGCACCCCCACCTCCGACACAACATCTTAGGCACCCCACCTCTCCCCATGCTACATCTTAGCATCCTACCTCCCCACACACCATCTTAGGCACCCCTGCACCTCCCATACTACATGTTGCACCCCACCTCCCTGCACACCATCTTAGGCACCCCACCTCTCCCCACACACACCTCTTAGGAACCCTACCCAAACACACCATCTTAGGCATCCCCACCTCCCCACACACCATACTTAGGCACCCCCTCACCTCCTGACACAACATCTTAGGCACCCCACTTCCCCATGCTACATCTTAGGCAACCCACCTCCCACACACCATCTCATGCACCCCTCGCCACACAACATCTTAGGGCACCCCACTTCCCAGACTACATCTTAGGAACCCCACCTCCCACACACCCTCTTAGGCACCTCACCTCCAAACACACCATCTTAGGCATCCCCACCTCCCCACACACCATCTTAGGCACCCCTACCTCCCCATACTACATGTTGGTGCACCCCCACCTCCCCACACACCATCTAAGGCATCCCCACCTCCCATACTGCTGTGCAGGTACCCCCACCTCCCCCATACTACATACAGGGCAACCCCACCCCCACACACACCACGGCTGCACCCCCTCGCCCACTCCATCTTTGGCACCCCACCTCCCTGTACTACATCTTCGGCACCCCATCTCCCCATACAACATCTTAGGCATCCCCACCTCCCCACACACCATCTTAGGCACCCCACCACCCCACACACCATCCAAAGCATCCCCACCTCTGCACACACTATCGTAGGCACCCCCACCTCCCCACACACCATCTTAGGCACCCCCACCTCCCCTGTACGACACTCTTAGGCACCCCCACCTCCCACATCATCTTATGCACCCCCACCTCCCCACACCATATATGGCACCCCACCTCGTACTACGCCTTAGGAACCTCACCTCCCCGACGATAAAAGGGCACCCCACCTCCTGCACACCATCTTAGGCACCCCACCTCCAAACATATCATCTTAGGCACCCCACATCCCTCACACACCATGTTGGGCACCCCACCTCCCTCACACCTCTTAGGAACCTCACCTCCAAACATACCATCTTAGGCACCCCCACATCCCCACACACCATCTTAGGCACCCCACCTCCCACACACCCTTAGGAACCCTCACCTTCAAACCCACCATCTTAGCAACCCCACCTCCCCACACACCATATAAGGCACCCCATCTCCCTGAACTGCATCCGGCAACCCCACCTCCCGTACTACATCTTACGGACCCCAACCTCCCACACACCATCTTAAGCACCATACTTCCCCACACACCATCTTTTGGCTCCCCAACTCCCCGTATTACATCTTAGGCACCCACACCTCCCACAACCATATTAGGCTCCCCCACCTCCCCACACACCATCTTAGGAACCCCACCTCCCCACACACACCATCTTAAGCACCCCCACCTCCCCTGTACTACAACTTAGGCACCCCACCTCCCCGTACTACATCTTAGGCACCCCCACCTCCCATACTATATCTTAGGGACCCCATCTCCCCACACACCATCATCTAAGCAGCCCCTACTTACCCACACATCATCTTAGGCACCCCCACCTGTCCACACACCATCTTAGGCAACCCCACTTCCCATACACCATCTTAAGCACCCCACCTCTCCCACACACCATCACAGGCAACCCTACCTCCCACAAACCAACTTAGGGCACCCCACCTCCCTGTACTACATCTTAGGAACCCCCACCTCCCTGTACTATATCTTTAGGCACCGCCACCTCCCCATTCTCCATCTTAGGCACCCCCACCTCCCCACACACACACCATCTAAGGCACCCCACCTCGCCACACACCATCTTAGGCACCCCCACCTCCCAGTCTCCATCTTAGGCACCCACACACCATTTTTGGCACCCCCACCTCCCATACTACATGTTAGGGACCCCACCTCGCCACACACCATCTAAGGCACCCTAACCTCGCCACACACCATCTTAGGCACCCCACCTCCCACACACCATCTAAGGCACCCCCACCTCGCCACACACCATATTAGGCACCCTCCTTCCCACACACCATATAAGGCACCCCACTTCCCACACACCACTCCAAGGCACCCCACCTGCCACACACACCATCTTAGGCACCCCTCCTCCCCACACACCGTAAGGCAACCCCTCCTCCCACACACCATCTTAGGGCACCCCACCCCCACACACCATCTAAGGCACCCTCCTCCCTCACACACCATCTAAGGCACCCCTCCTCCCCAACACCATATAAGGCACCCCTACCTCCCTGTACTACATCTTAGGTACCTCACCTCCCGGCGATACATTAGCACCCCACCTCCTCACACACCTCTTAGGCACCCCCACCTCCCCACACACCATCTTAGGCACCCCCACCTCCCCTGTACCCCATCTTAGGCACCCCTCACGTCCTGACACACCATCTAGGCACCCCCACCTCCCACACACCATCTAGGTACCCCACCTCCCAACACACCATCTAAGGCACCCCCCTCGCCTCACACCATCTTAGGCACCCCCATCTCCCACACACCATCTTAAGCAGCCCCTACTTACCCACACATCATCTTAGGCACCCCCACCTGTCCACACACCATCTTAGGCAACCCCACTTCCCATACACCATCTTAAGCACCCCACCTCCACACAAACCCCCCACCTCAGGCAACCCTACTCTCCCACACACCAACTTAGGCACCCCCACCTCCTGTACATCTTAGGCACCCCACCTCCGTGCTTATATCTACCGCCACCTCCCAGTCTCCATCTTAGGCACCCCCACCTCCCCACACACACATCTAAGGCACCCCCACCTCGCCACACACCATCTTAGCACCCCCACCTCCCCAGCTCCCCATCTTAGGCACCCACACACCATCTTTGGCACCCCACCTCCCATACTACATGTTAGGGACCCCACCTCGCCACACACACCATCTAAGGCACCTCACCTCGCCACACACCATCTTAGGCACCCCCACCTCCCCACACACCATCTAAGGCACCCCACCTGCCACACACCACTCTTAGGCACCCTCTCCCCACACACCATATGGGCACCCCACCTCCCCACACACCATCTAAGGCACCCCACCTCGCCACACCATCTTAGGCACCCTCCCTCCCCACACACCATCTTAGGCACCCCCACCTCCCCACACACCATCTAAGGCACCCTCCTCCCCACACACCATCTAAGGCACCCTCCTCCCCAAACACCATATAAGGCACCCCTACCTCCCGTACTACGTCTTAGGTACCTCACCTACCCGGCGATACATTAGGCACCTCTCACACCATCTTAGGCACCCCCACCTCCCCACACACCATCTAGGCACCCCACCTCCCCATACACCATCTTAGGCACGCTCACGTCCTGACACACCATCTTAGGCACCCCCACCTCCCCACACACCACATCTTAGGTACCCCACCTCCCAACACACCATCTAGGCACCCCACCTGCCACACACCATCTTAGGCACCCCCACCTCCCCTGTACTACAACTTAGGCACCCCCACCTCCCCCACAATTCTTAGGCACCCCCCTCCACATACCATCTCATCTTAGGCACCCCACGTCCTGATACACCATCTTAGGCACCCCCACCTCCCCAACACCATCTTAGGCACCCCACCTCCAAACACCACATAAGGCACCCCCACCTTCCTGTACTCACATCTAGGTACCCCTCACCTCCCCATGATAAATTAGGCACCCACCCTCTGCACACCCTCTTAGGAACCCTCACTTCCAAACACCATCTACGCACCCCCACCTCCCCACACACCATATTAGGGCACCCCCACCTCCCCACACACCATAAAGGCACCCCACCTTCCGTACTACATCTTAGGTACCTCACCTCCCCGGCGATAAATTAGGGCACCCCACCTCCCCACACACACCTCTAGGAACCTGCACCTCCAAACACACATTCCAGTAGGGCACTCCCCTTCCTGCACACCATCTTAGGGCCCCTCCCCTCCCCACACACCCTCTTAGGAACCTCACCCAAACACACCATCTAGTAACCCTACCCCTGCACACCATCTTAGGCACCCCACCCTCCACACACACCCTTTAGGAACACTCCACCAAACACACCCAATCTTAGGCACCCCTACCTCTGCACACCATCTTAGGCACCCCACCTGCACACCTCTTTAGGAACCCTCACCTCCAAACACACCATCTTAGGCACCCCACCTCCTGCACACCATCTTAGGCACCCCACCTCCCTGCACACCATCTTAGGCACCCCACCTCCCACACACCCTTTAGAACCTCACCTAAACACACCATCTTAGACCCCACCTCCCCACACACACCATCTTAGGCACCCCACATCTGCACACACCATCTTAGGCACCCCTACCTCCCCCACACACCATCTTAGGCACCTCCCCATAAACACCCATTCTACCTTGACATCACACCATCTTAGGCACCCACACTTCTCACACACCATCTTAAGCAACCCACCTCCCCACACACACCATCTTAGACACCCCACCCCCCACACACCCATCTAGGACACCCCCACCTCCCGGTACTTCATCTTAGGCACCCCCACCTCCCCACACACCATGTTAGCAACCCCACCTCCCCACACACCATCTTAGGCACCTCCACCTCCCCGTACCACTTAACAGGCACCTCCACCCACCACACACCATCTTAGACCCACCCATCCACACCATCTTAGGCACCCCACCTCCCAACACACCATCTTAGGTACCCTCCTCCCCCACACTCCATCGTGGCACCCTGACCTCCCCACACATCATCTTAGGCACCCCACCCCACACACCCTCTTAGGAACCCTCACCCAAACACACCATCTAGGCACCCCTACCTCCCCACACACACCATCTTAGCACCCCCACCCTGCACACACACCACACTTCCCCACACACCATCTAAGCAACCCCACCTCCCCACACGCCATCTTAGGAACCCCACCTCCAAACACACCATCTTAGGCACCCCACCTCCCAAACACACCATCTTAGGTACTCCCCACACTCCATGTAAGCACCCCTGACCTCCCCCACACATCATCTTAGGCAACCGCACCTCCCCACACACCATCTTAGGCACCCCCACCTCCCAGGAAGACATCTTAGGCACCCCACCTCCCTGCACACCATCTTAGCACCCCCCACCTCCCCCACACACCATCTTAGGCACCCCCACCTCCACGTACTACAACTTAGGCACCCCCACCTCCCCACACACCCTATTTGGGAACCACTCCAAAACACACCACCTTAGGCACCCCACCTCCCCACACACCATCTTAGGCACCCCCACCTCCTCGCACACCATAAGGCACCCACCTCCCTGCACACCATCTTAGGCACCCCACCTCCCCACACACCTCAGGCACCCACTGCCACACACCATCTTAGGCACCCCCACCTCCCTGTACTACATCTTAGGCACCCCAACCTCCCCACACCATCTTAGCAACCCCACACCATCTAGCACCCCACCTCCCCGGTACTACATCTTAGGCACCCCACCTCTCACACACCATCTTAGGCAACCACCTACCCACACACCATCTAGAGACCCTACCCCAGGAAGATCTTAGGCACCTGCACCTCCCAGGATGACGGAATCCCACCTCCTGCCACCCATCTTGAGGAACCCCACCTCCCACACACACCATCTTAGGCACCTCAACCTGCTGCTAAGGCACCCCTGCTGTCATACGTTGACTGCTGATCTATTTAACTAATGATTCTTACTACTCACGCCCAAAACATGAGTGAGTTAGAGACCCTGAGAAGACGTGTTTTTTCCCTATACACGCTACACTTGGTTCCCTCCCAGAGTCCCGCTTTGTCAAGACAGTTGTCACGCGCGTTATTCCACTTTCTCCTGGGAAGCCTAATCTTGAATTAGTCTGTAACCAACTGAGTAATTCGCTGTGACCTTTGTCAACTGAGGGTCATCTTTGGAATGAGTAACAGTGTTTGTTTGTTATTATTGTCATTGCGTGAGTAGCTATCACTGGCAACTCAGGGTATATAAACCTCAAGACGAGCCAGAAAGCGTCCCCTGACGTCTGCTCTCCTGTTTGTCTCCAGGTATGTTCTGTGTTCCCAGCCATTCAGTTTGATTCAGTCAATTGTAGTGAATATCAGTGTTCACCAGTATTATGATTTAACAGTTGAATTGTCATTCACCCAGTGTAGAAGTAATATAACGTAAATACGTCTGTCGTCTAGACAAGAGAGTTTGTTTGTGTTGTCATGTCCCTGACGTTCGCTTCCTGTTTGTCTCTAGATCTCATTGTGATTCTTGAATCGCTCTACCATTCAACAACGGCCTTGATGTAGTGATACCAGCACCGATGGCACTGATGCGCCTGATTAATGTGCCCCACGGCTTGCGCTGTGACCTCGACCTGCCAGGTGTGTCTGGCTACACCACACAATAATAGTCATGAGCCCCAGTGTTTCACCCTGGGTTACTCCTGGAAGTGTATGTGTTGGTGAGGGTTGTGATATGTATGTTAGGGATAATTAGATGGAAATAATTATCCCATGCTGGGTAGTGACCCTGTATGTGCTAGTGTCAGTATTAACGTATATGTGAAAATAATTACAATGAGTGCCATGTAATGTAACAATTGTAGTGTTGTGAGTAAGAGTAAAAAGAAGGAACTGAGTTTGCACAGTTTCCCGTGAGGTGAGCCTGGCAGTTATAAGGATTAATACAAATATCTTTTCCCCATTGATTGCATATTAATAAACTGCTTTTAGGAGTACTTTAGGTGCATTCCTTTCTCCCACAGTATTTTTACCTTATTTCCATCCAAGTGATGTGATACCAGAATTACCATACCCATGAGCCTAACCTCGACCATGCTACCAAAAGAAGGACTATGTTATTAAAAAGAATGTCCATGCTACTAAAGAATGTCCATTCTATCTAACAGAATAGGTGACGGAACTGAGTACGAATAAGACTAAGAGAAGTAGTGTGATGAGGGTGGTAGAGACAGAGAGGAACCCGAATTCTCACACCCCTACCTCCAAGTACGACATCTTAGGCACCCCACCTCCCCCCACACCATCTTAGGCACCCCCACCTCCCACACACCATCTAGGTACACCCACCTCCCTTCACACACACCATCTTAGGCACTCCCACCTCCCCTGTACTACAACTTAGGCACCCCCACCTCCCTGTACTACATGTAATAGGCACCCCCACCTCCCCACACACATCTTAGGCAACCCCACTTCCCACAATACCATCTTAGGTACCCCACTCTCCTGGTACTACATCTTAGGCACCCCCACCTCCCCATACTACCATAATAGGCACCTACCCACCACACACACCATCTTAGCCACCCCACCCATCCACACACCTTAGGAACCCCCACCTCCCCACACACCATCCAGGTACCCCACCTCCCCACACCCATCTTAAGCACCCCCACCTCCCCCCACACACCATCTAGGCACCCCCACCTCCCAGGACGACACATCTTAGGCACCTGCACATCCCCGCACACCACCTAGCACTCCTCCCCACACATCATCTTAGGCACCCTTACCCAAACACACCATCTTAGACACCCCTACCTCCCAACAACACAGCACCATTACCACCATCGCCACCAAACACAGCCACCCGTCCACCACCACCACCACCAAACACAGCCACCTTACCACCACCACCACCAAACACAGCCACCCATTACCATCACCCACCACCAAACACAGCCACCATTACCACCACACCACCACCAAACACAGCCACCATTATCACCACACCACCACACTCAAACACAGCCACCATTACTACTCACACTCACCACCAAACACAGCCACCATTACTCACCACCACCAAACACAGCCACCATTACCACCTCACCACCACCACCAAACACAGCCACCATTACTACACACCACCACCAAACACAGCCACCATTACTCACCACCACTATGAAACACAGCCACCATTACACAACACCACCACCACCCACCAAACACAGCCACCATTACTACCAACACCACGAAACACAGCCACCATACCACCACCACCACCACTACCACCAAACACAGCCACCATTACTACCACACACCACCAAACACAGCCACCACACACCACCACCACCACCCCACCAAACACAGCCACCATTATCACCAACACCAAACACAGCCACCACACCACCACCACCACCACCACCACCAAACACACAGCCACACCACTACCACCACCACCAAACACAGCCACCACACCACCACCCCACACCACCACCACACCACCACCACCACCACACCAAAACACAGCCACCACACTACCACCCACCACCAAACACAGCCACCACTACCCACCACCACCACCAAACACAGCCACACCACATACACCACACCACCAAACACAGCCACCACACCACCCACCACACCACCACCACCACCACAAACATATCACCATTACCACACCACCACCAAACACAGCCACCACACCACCACCCACCATTACCACCACCACCACCACCACCACCAAACACAGCCACCACACACCACACCACCCCACCAAACACAGCCACCACACACCACCACACCACCACCACAAACACAGCCACCACACCATCACCACCACCAAACACAGCCACCATTACCACCACCACACCACCACCACCAAACACAGTCACCACACCACCACACCCCACCACCACCACACCACCACCAAACACAGCCACCACACCACCACACACCACCACACACACCACCACCACCACACCACCAAACACAGCCACACCAAACACAGCCACCACACACTACCACCACCACCACCACCACCAAACACAGCCACATTACTACCACTCACCACCAAACACAGCCACCACTACCACCACCACCATCAAACACACAGCCACCACACACCACCACCACCACCACCACAAACACAGCCACCTCCACCACCCACACCCACCAAACACAGCCACACCATTACTACCACCACCACCAAACACAGCCACCACACACACCACCACACCACCACACCAAACACAGCCCATTACTACCACCACCACCAAACACAGCCACCACACACACCACCACCAAACACACAGTCACCATTATCACACCACCACCAAACACAGCCACCACTCACCACCACCACCAAACTCCAGCCACTTCACCACCACCAAACACAGCCACCATTACCACCACCACACCACCAAACACAGCCACACCACACACCACCACCACCAAACACACACAGCCACCATTACCACCACCACCACACCAAACACACACAGCCACCACCACCACCACCACCAAACACAGCCACCATTACCACCACCACCACCAAACACACACAGCCACCACACACCACACCACACACCACAAACACAGCCACCATTACCACCACCACCAAACACAGCCACCACACACCACCACCACCACCACCACCACCAAAAAAAGCCACCATTACACCACACCACCACCAAACACACGCCACCACACACCACCACCACCACCACCACACCACCACCACAAACACACCATTACCTCACCACCACCACCACAAACACAGCCACCATTACCACCACCACCACCAAACACAGCCCACACACACCACCACCACCACCACCAAACACAGCCACCACACTACCACCACCACCAAACACAGCCACCATTACTACCACCACCACAACACAGCCACCACACACCACCACCACCAAACACACAGCCACCATTACCACCACACCACCACCAAACACACAGCCACCACCACCACCAAACACAGCCACACCACACCACCACCACCAAACACAGCCACCATTCTCCCACCACCAAACACAGCCACCATTACACCACCACCACCACCAGCCACCATTACCACCACCACCAAACACAGCCACCATTACCACTACCACCAACACAGCCACCATTACTACCACACTAAACACAGCCACCACATACCACCAAACACACACAGCCACCCATTACAATCACCACCAACTAAACCCCACCACATACACCACCACCAACACAGCCACCATTACCACCACCACCAAACACAGCCACCACACATAATCACCACCACCAAACACAGCCACCACAATCACCACCACCAACACAGCCACCACCACCACCAAACACAGCCACACACACCACCAAACACACAGCCACCATTACAATCACCACACCAACACAGCCACCACTCACACCAAACACACAGCCACCATACCACCACTCACCAAACACAGCCACCATACACCACCACCAACACACAGCCACACCATTACAAACCACCACCACCAAACACAGCCACCATTACCACCACCAAACCACCAAACACAGCCACCATACACCACCACCACACACAGCCACCACCCACCACAACCAAACAGCCACCATTACCACCACCAAACATATCCACCACACCATCACCACCACCACACACAGCCACCACTCCTGCACCACCACCAAAACACAGCCACCATTACCACCACCAACACCACCCAACACAGCCACCATACCACCACCACCACCAAACACAGCCACACATACCACACCACCACCACCAAACACAGCCACCATCACCACCACCACCACCAAACACACAGCCACCATATTACCACCACCACCACCAAACACAGCCACCCATACACACCACCACCACCAAACACAGCCAGCCATTATAACCACCACCACCACCAAACACAGCCACCATTATTACCACCACCACCACCAAACATAGCACCTACCACCAAAACACAGCCACAAACCAAACGCCACCATTCCACCACCACCAAACATAGCCACCATTATTACCACCATCACCAAACACAGCCCCATTATTACACTCACCACCACCAAACACAGCCACCATTATTACTACACTACCATCACTACCAAACATACATAGCCACTATTATTACCACTATCACCAAACACACACATTATTACTACACCACCAAACATAGCGCCAACACATACCACTCATCACTAAACACAGCGCCACTACACTTTGTGTGTGCCAAGGTTCTGTGATCCTTGTGTATATATTTGATGATTCTAGTTTCCTTGTAATTCTTAAAGGTGTGCTTCGATGATCCCTTAACTGCTTAGTACAGTGGTTCTCAACCTGGGGGCCATGGCCATCAAGGGAGCCATGGCATGAATTTAGGGGAGCCACTTGCCTGCCGTTATAAATTGTAATAAGGGAGCCATGGCATGAATTTAGGGGAGCCACAGCTCGCTGTTATAAATTGTACGTTTCCAAATAATGTTGGGAATCTGAATTAAACAAAACTTGCATTACTTATTTTGACTTGGCAGAAGAGAATTTTCATTATTTTTTTCTGTCATTTTGTTTAACCATAACGAAAATACAATTTTAATATTTACATACTCTGGTGCTAATTTTTTTTTTTTTTTACGGATTATTTAAGATTTCACAGGTCCAGTCCCTGTCTGTGTGACAGGTGCTGGACCGAGCTGCTGAACTGACTTGTTCAGTACGTGTCCGTGTGTCATCCCTTTGCAAGTGGTGATAGGACCGAATGATCTCAGTCTGGCCTGGGATACCATCACGAAAACAGTGGAGTGTATTATCTCTGAACCATATATTGTGTTTGAGCTTGACTCAAGCATAATATACTCCGTAATTGGTGATACTTATTTTGTTTCATAATTCATGTGGTCGCTGCTTTTCGTGGGTGAAATATTTGTACACTTCCTTTATTAATTATTTTCTTATTTATTGGTGCCATTGTTGTTCATACTCATTCTTTACTTATATAATCCTACCATTTTTAGTGCTAAATTGGTATGACTCCCTATTCTTCTCATTCTTCCAAGTTGGGCAGTGCATGTCAAAGGAGGCGTGTTCTTGCTTATAGGCAGTATACTTCAGCTTGCTAGCTTGAGTGTGAATGTTTACCTGTGTGCATGTTTGTGTATGACTCTATGTGTGCTTTATGTGTGAGTGCATGGGCGTGGTATGTATGTGAATGTGTATGTGTGTTGCCAAACTAACTCTTGTCCTATTTATCTGTCCTTCTTTATCATTCTTTAGTCTTTATCACTTGTCTGTTTGTCTGTTCTGACATTCTGTCTTCTTTATTTTCTCTAGATTTGTGATGGCTACTAGTGTTGCGAAGAAGCGGAAGTACATCGATGGATACATTAACTACGGATTTACATCAATCCTCGCTGATGGCATTGAGAAACCTCAGTGTGTGCTGTGCTTCAAAGTGCTGGGGAACGATTCTATGAGGCCTAGTAAGCTGAAGCATCATCTGATGACGATCCATCCACAGTATACAGAGAGAGACACCGATTTCTTCAGGCGCCATGAACGGAGTTTGGGAAAACAGAAACTGGACGAGAGTGGTGCTTTCCAGCAACAGACCGTAAGTGTAGTTGAGGCATCATACGAGGTTTCCCTCGTAATAGCAAAGCAATAGAAGCCCCATACAAATGGTGAAACTTTAATTAAGCCATGTGCTTTAAAAATGGTCAAACGGGTTCTTGGAGAGGCAAGTGAACGTAAAATTCAACAAATTTCCTTGTCAAACGATACAGTGAAACGGAGAATTAATGAAATGTCAGATGACATAAAGGAAAAAGTGATGCAGGGGATCAAATTATCTCCAACTGGTATGTTTGCAATACAGCTGGATGAGTCAACGGACGTGAGTTCTTGTGCACAGCTACTCGTGTTTGTTAGGTATGTTTTCTTGTGTGACATCAAGGAGGAATATCTGTTCTGTACACAGCTTGAGACCACCACAACAGCTGTAGATGTGATGGAAAAGCTGTTTTCTTTCTTCGCAGCTAACTGAATCAGCTGGGAAAATTGTTGTGGAGTCTGTACGGGTGGGGCTCTGGCGATGCTGGGATCGAAATCGGGGTTCCAGAAGCATGTCAAGGAAGTAGCTCCGAATGCCAAGGGGATCCACTGTATGATCCATCGTTTTGCACTGGCGTCGAAAACCCTCCCTGATGAACTTTGTAAGATCCTGGAGGCAGTGGTCAAATGTGTCAACTTTGTGAAAGCTTTAGATCTGAACTCTCGCTTTTTCCAGAACCTTTGTAGAGAGATGGATTCAGAGCATGAAGCCCTCCTCTTTTACTCCAAAGTGCGCTGGCTTTCCAAGGGCAATGTTGTGAATCGAGTATTTGAACTCCGGGGAGAGCTTAAGTTGCTCCTGGAAGTGCAAGGGAAAGATGATCTATTAAGTCACTTCAATGAGGTGTTGTGGGAGCCACGTCTTGCATATTTAGCAGATATATTTGAGCAGCTAAACAGCAGAATCTCAAGCTGCAGGGCAAGGACAGAAATGTGTTTCACCTCATGGATTGTCTTCGTGCATTTCTTGCCAAGCTCCAGAATTGGCAAAGGGAAGTCAATGCAGGAAATGTTGCCATGTTTGAGAATCTTTCAACTGTTTTTGATGAAAATGAAGATCATCTGCTTGACCCATCACTCAAAACTGAAATCACTCAGCACCTGAAATCCTTGGAAAGTGAGCTCAAAAAATATTTCCCAGAATTCGAGGAGGAAGGTGGGAAATTGGTGAGGAATCCTTTTTCTGGCACTCTTGATATTGCTTCCATTTCCAATGATGTTCAGGACGAATTTCTTGATCCCAAGAATGATTCTGCTGCCAAAGATCTCTGACTGCATTCTGGTGCTCAATGTATCAGTCATATCCAAAAGTTAGCGAGATTGCACTTCGAGTCCTCTTGCCTTTTTCAACTACCTATTTATGCAAATCTGGTTTCTCCACCCTTCTACATATAAAGGGTAAAAGCTGGAACCGGCTTGATGTGGACCCGGACATGAGATGTGCATTGTCAGTGACACAACCTCGGATCAGTCACCTGACTGAAAGGAAGCAATGTCAGCCTTCCCATTGAGCTGTGACAAAATATGCAGAGATCATATGAACTTTTTCCCAACCAAATTCAAGTTTGCTGTGAGGCTTGTCTAGAAGTCACTCTCGTCTAGTGACGTCAGTTATGTAAATCATGTAAGTCTATCAAAATATAAGATAATGATTGGTGGTTGCTAGTGTTCCCTGAAGAATGCAGTGATGGGTAGGGAAACACTGTGTAACACTGAAGTCCGTTTATTATGAATGAGAGAAATACAAGTGGTGACTCGCGTGTGCCATGCACGGCTCACACAGTCAGACTGAGGCTGCCTTGCCATATGGCAGCCTCGGGGCAATGTTGCCACTTAACGTGCAGTGTTGCCACGTGATGATATATATAAATGCTACTCGGCACAGTAGCTTATATACAGGGTTGCTACTCGGCACAGTAGCTTATATGCACTGTGGGGCGGATCCTCGTGAGGTGTAGGTGACTCGTCCTCGGTCAGGGGGCCAGCAGCAGGGGGTGGGACTGGCCGGAGGAAGCTGCGGTTCCTCCACCAGACACGGCCGCTCGGCATCCTGACCTTGTAGTCCCGCGACTGGCCGACGCCAATCACTATGCCCACCTTGTCCCAACGTGTCGTCGTCGGGTCCTGGACGCGGACAAGGGCACCAATCTCCACTGGCTGAAGAGGGCGGGCACGGTCATCATACCGAGCCTTGGCGTCCTGGGCACGTGTAGTGGCACGGCGGTCGCAGCTCTCGGCTCTGGTCTGCCAGTCCTTCGCAAAGGCCTTGGCGTGTACAGGAACGCAAGAGCGGAGAGGGTGGCCATACAGGATCTGGGCAGGGGAGCTTCCTGTGTGGGTGGGAGTGGACGCGGGTTCTGGGCAGCTCCGTGCGGCAGCGCCAGGAGTGTCTCTCGTCGACTCACGCACCCTGCTGGCGGTGTAACGAGCAGCTGGGATCTGCTCGGGAAAGTCTCTAGGCACCACGCCTAACTCCTTGCAGTGCTCCCACGACAACAAGGGTGTAGCGAGAGTAGGCTGCACGTCGATCCATCCGTGACACGACCTGTCGCCGTAGGTGATCTCGGCTTGAAAGGAGCCCACAGCGTCCGGCATCTGGGAACCGTCCGCATTGTAGTACTGCAGCTGCGGCGGTGGTCCCAGCCCGCGTTTGGTGAGGCCCAGTTTCTGGAGGTGCTTCAACCCAATCACCGTAGTATCAGCGCCGGTGTCCGGTATCACCTCGATGTGACCTGACACATCACCGTGTGTGACGGCGACGCGGATGGTGGGGGAAGGGGTAGCCCTGGGGCGTGTGGTCGAGTCCACCCTCCTGATGTGACTCCGCTGCTGCTTGGGGCTGCGTGGGCCATCTGGAGGGGGCTGCGTGCGAACCACCCCGAGGGAAGTGCGCTGCTTTCCTCCTCGTCTCGGGCTTTTGGGCTTGGGTTGGCGGCAGCACTTGTCGTAGTGTCCATAGCGACCGCAGGCCTGACACTTGTGGCCTCGTGCAGGGCACCTGTCTGTGTTAGACCAGTGGCCCTTACGGTCACATCCACGACACAGTGCGTCGGCGGCCGGGCATGTCTTGTGGCCGTGCTGCTTTCCACAGCTGCCACAGGAAGCACTAGGCGGAGGCGTGGAAGAACGTGCGGCAGCCTTCGCGTTGTTGGCCGCCTTCTTATCCTTCTTGTATTGTGAGATAGCTCTCACAGCAGGTGGGGCCCGTAAGGCAGAGGTGGCGGACTTGGTGGCCTCGTATGACCGACATTCAGTCACTACCACTGTGGAGGAAGCGTCCAGGGGGATGAGTCGCTGCATCAACTCTTCGTGCCTGACACCTGTCAAGATCCCGTGCTTGATCCAGGCTTCCTCACATTCCCGGCTGTGCGCCTTGCAGACGTCGATCTCCTCTGACAAACTCTTCAAACGTCGGGAAGAGGGTCCATGACAGCAGGAGGGTGCAAGACAGGCGCAGTGGGTACCTGAGGAAGAAAAGAGGGTGCCCAGAAATGTTGTGGGCGAGCTGGTGGAGGAGGTGCGGGATGAATGTGTTCAGGGTGGTGGGAAGGCTGGCGTGGGGCAGTAGCCTTGAATGCAGAAACCGCCTGACGTAGTGTTTGTAGTAGGTCATGACGGGCAGCAGGAGTAAGGTGGTCAAGGTCAGAAGTAAGGCGTGTGATGTACTGCTTGATAGTGGCGGAAGTTATGGCGCTTACCCGTCTCCGCCGATGTCGCTTCGCCGTGTGGTTGCAGGGGGCCTCACAGCATCTAGCATTAGCACCAAAACGTTGATGGTACCAACAGGGGGTAGATACACTGTGCTGGGGGCGGCGTCTGAGGCAGGACGGGTGTGTTGGGGTCGGTAGGACGTGGTGCATGAGTTAGGAACAGGTCCAGCAGCAGGCATGCAGGAGCAGAACTGTTCAATGGTGTCCATCCTGCGGTTCAAAGTTAGCAACAGGTCCCTGATGTGAGGTATTGCTCGGCTGAGGGGTGTTGATCCGGTTTACAAGTTCGGAGGAAAGTACTGTTGTGGTCGTTGGGTTGTCCGCGGCAGCCAGGCACGTAGCCGCGCACTCGTTGAATATTCTGTCTGCCGCGGTTGCGTAGAGTTCAGGTGTCGTTGAGTAATCTTTTGCGGACAGGATGATACGTACTTGTGTGGGGAGCTTTTGTGCGTGAAGCTGGCGCAGGATAGGGTCGGGAAGTCTGTCTGTGTGCCGGGAGTTCAGCCTACACATCTCCTCCCAGAGAAGCCCCGGAGTTGAGTTTCCAAGGGAGATAGAAGATAGGTTCTGCAGGAGACTGGGGCGGGTCCATCGGTAATGCGTTTTTAAGGCGTCCCGCAGGGTGGCGAATTTGTTGTTCTCTGGAGGGTTGAAAATAGTCCGTGATACATGCATGGCGACTTCCGTGGGCAAGGAAGAGAGCAGGGCGCCGTACTTTTGCTCGTCAGTAGCTTGTGAGCCGATGAGGATTACTTCCACATGATCTAACCAGTCCTCAATGTTGTGGTTGAAAGTCGGTAGAGAGATCCGTCTGTCCATTCTTGTGGAAGTGTGTTACACAGTCGTGAGATGGTGTCGTAGTGGGGTAGCACGTGGTGCGGGTGGTGTCGTCGTGGAGGAATGGGGTAGCACGTGGTGCAGGTAAAGCAGTTGGCCTAGGCTGGCAGCAGTCAGGACGATCTTCTCAGCTCCAGGAGTAAAGCAGCAGAAAGGAGTGTGGTGTTAACGGCTCCAGGGGTCACCAATTGTAGATTTACATCAGATGTTTCTCCTCCATCCTGTGTGAGTGCGAATCTCCTGGGGGTCACCATTTGTGGAGTTATGTGATATTTGGTTCACACTCAGGATGGGATGGAGAAAGGAAACTCACAATGTGCTCTCTGTATACATGTTGTATTGGATGTACAATGCAGCTTGGTGCTGGGAAGGCAGCATGGTTACAAGCGTTGTATAGAGAGAGCTGGTTGGTGAGGGTGCTCAGAGGAGGACCAGCTTGTGGGTCGCTATGGTCGCCGGCTGGAGCGAGGACTGCCAGGCAGGAGGAGGAGGTGTTGCTTGCTGGTGGCTGTGGGTAGTAAGAGTGGTCACCACGAGGTGTGGGTCGCCATGGTCGCCGGCGGGAGCGAGGGCCACTAGGCAGGAGTGGAGGAGGAGGTGTTGCTTGAAGACTGGCTGTAGGTAGAAAGAGTGGTCACCACGAGGTGTGGGTCGCCATGGTCGCGGCTGGAGCGAGGGCCGCCAGGCAGGAAGAGGAGGAGGTGGTTGCTGGTGGCTGTGGGTAGTAAGAGTGGTCACCACGAGGTGTGGGTCGCCATGGTCGTCGGCTGGAGGAGGGGCCACTAGGCAGGAGGGAGGAGGAGGTGCTTGGAAGACTGGCTGTAGGTAGAGGGTCACCACGAGGTGTGGGTCGCCATGGTCGCTGGCTGGAGCGAGGGCCGCCAGGCAGGAGGAGGAGGAGGTGTTGCTTGCTGGTGGCTGTGGAGTAGAAAGAGTGGTGACCACGAGGTGTAGGTCGCCATGGTCGCCGGCTGGAGCGAGGGCCGCCAGGCAGGAGTGGAGGAGGAGGTGTTGCTGGTGGCTGTGAGTAGAAAGAGTGGTCACCACGAGGTGTGGGTCGCCATGGTCGCCGGCTGGAGCGAGGGCCGCCAGGCAGGAGTGGAGGTGGAGGTGTTGATTGATGTTGCTTGCTGGTGGCGGTAAGTAGAATGAGGTAGGTCACCACGAGGTCAGGTCTTATATAGCGGAGGTAGGCGTGGCTTAATAGTTGACCTCAGTCATGTAATGCGGCGCTGGTTGCTGACCTAGACCACGAGTCATACACTGGGGAATTCGCAGGGTTGGCTAGCCAGCGACAAACAGCGTTTGTAGGGGAGGAATCCACTACAATACTCCCCCCTTCCCTCCAAGCGGTGTAGGAGACTTGTTGTCTGCAGGGTTGCATCCCACTTCTGAGGCAGAACGGGCGGTGCAGGAGACTTGTTGTCGGCTGGGTTGTATGCCACATGTGAGACATAACGGCGAGAGCGTGGATGAGCCGGCCGCTAGTGGAGACAACTTTGTCTAGATACACGAGATCTGTGGGAGGAGAGAGGGAGAAGGAGGGTTGTGGAGGTGATGAATGTTGTGCTTCCCTCGTGGCAGGTACAGAGTCCTCAGATGCGCCTGCTCGGGTGTCTGGGTCTGGGTCAGGAGCAGGGGCTGCGTCAGGAGGAGGGTCTATGACAGCATCAGGGTGCAGGACAGTAGCAGGGAGTACCTGAGGGAAAAAAAAGGGTGTGTGGGGCCGCACTCAGGCGCATGGGCCGCGTCGGGAGCAGGGGCTGCCAGACAGGAGCAGACGAGGGTCCGTGTCAGGAGGAAGGTCCAGGACAGTGGCAGGGGGTACTGCTGGGCCAGGGGCGGCGTCTGAGGCAGGACGGGTGTGTTGGAAGTGGCAGCATGGTTACAAACGTTGAGTAGAGAGAGCTGGTTGGTGAGGGTGCTCAGAGGAGAACCAGCTTGTGGGTCGCCATGGTCGCCGGCGGGAGCGAGGACCGCCAGGCAGGAAGAGGAGGAGGTGTTGCTTGCTGGTGGCTGTGGATAGTAAGAGTGGTCACCGGTCACCACGAGGTGTGGGTCGCCATGGTCACCGGCTGGAGCGAGGGCCGCCAGGCAGGAGTGAAGGAGGAGGTGTTGCTTGAAGACTGGCTGTAGGTAGAAAGAGTGGTCACCACGAGGTGTGGGTCGCCATGGTCACCGGCTGGAGCGAGGGCCACCAGGCAGGAGTGGAGGAGGAGGTGTTGCTTGAAGACTGGCTGTAGGTAGAAAGAGTGGTCACCACGAGGTGTGGGTCGCCATGGTCGCCGGCTGGAGCGAGGGCCGCCAGGCAGGAGTGGAGGATAAGGTGTTGCTTGCTGGGGGCTGTGAGTAGAAAGAGTGGTCACCACGAGGTGTGGGTCCCCATGGTCGCCGGCTGGAGCGAGGGCCGCCAGGTAGGAGTGGAGGAGGAGGTGTTGATTGATGTTGCTTGCTGGTGGCGGTCAGTAGAATGAGGTAGGTCACCATTAGGTCAGGTCTTACATAGCGGGGGTAGGCGTGGCTTAATAGTTGACCTCAGTCATGTAATGCAGCGCTGGTTGCTGACCTAGACCACGAGGCATACACTGGGGAATTCGCGGGGTTGGCTAGCCAGCGACAAACAGCGTTTGTAGGGGAGTAATCCACTACAAGCTTCCCAGCGGCAAGCAGCCAGCTGTAGTTGTCCAACCTTCTCGGCTGATCGGCTCTGTAAATAAATATCATTAGATAATTAGTGCTTTATTGTTTAACACAGTAATACAGTACTCGTTTGAATAATTAAATGTCACTATACACATAAACTAATTCAATAGATATTAGCTGCCCCTACTACAAATTTCATAGTATAAACATTCCAAACAACATTGATATTATTTTGGTTTTGGTCATCTGGGGAACCTTAAGATTCTAACTATGGGATTAAGTACTTTAAACAATAAGACACATTATCTCTACAGGATTCCTGTCACAAAACATTTTTCGATCGCATAAGAAAATACAGATCATATGTTAGGTTAGTTTAGGGTATGATGAGTTATAAGGTTAGCTTAACATACTTCGGTAAGGGGGGGGGTAGTAACTCAAAACTAGTGATTTCCGATAGAAATGAAGGTCTAAATCATCCACAACACATCGCAAGCCATCAGAAAAAAACATAGTCTGCATGTCTAAGTACAGGGATGACCAAACTTAAAATTTACCTAATATAGCCTATCTCGAATCTAAACATCAAAATACTTATAGTAGTTATCGTAAAATTTTACCCATTAATTAATAAAAATGATGATATATCCCAGTGGTTTATTAGTCAGACATTCTCAAAACAAAGTCCAGACAATGTCACTACTTCTAAATTTACTCGTATCTCCATCTAGTACTGATATACCCTGTATATGCACTGGAAAAAAAAGAGTCTACCAGGTAAGAGTACATGACAGCTAAGCTGATGTGAACATGGGAGTTTTTTATGTCCAAAAGAACATAAGAATGGAGGTAACTGCAGTGGGCCTATTGGCCCATACTGGTCAGTCCCATTTACACCAACCCCAATCGCTCATATAGCCATCCAATCTATGTTTGAAGCTGCTCTTCACAGCACATTTCTTCACTTACAAAATATCCATGACTTAAACCATAAAAAAAACACCCTTAAAACTTATCTGAACGTTGAATTTGGGGGTCTGAAGAGGCCATGGTTTCTATCACCTCCAACTGCTGCGATGAGTTTGAAACTAGTGATGTCATTGCAAATGGCAGTCCTGTTTCTAGAGAAATATACTTATCTCGGCTATTATAAAAGGACTTTAAACTTTTATTACAAATTATGTACAGGTAGTCCCCGACTTACGACTGCTTGGACTTACATCCATTGGTACTTACGACCTGCTCTGACCTTATGACCGTCGGGACATACGACCACTGCAGATGTGTCCAAAAATATTTTCAAATGACACGCGCATTTTCTATACCGAAACGTTTCTGTCCCGGGCGAGAGCGTGGCAGGCTCTCGTCGCCGCGTGGGTACACTCACTCAGTGGAGAGCTTAGTTGGTGTTTGGCTATCGTATCCTATACTAATCGCGCTGTGAACTTTCGTTATTATTGTATTTAATTGACTTTATAATGACTAGAAAGCATAAAAGTGAGAGTGCTGGTGGTGCTCCAAAGAAAAGGAGACAGGCAATTACTGTTGAGATGAAAATGAAGATGCAGTAATAACTCAGCATGAGAATGGAAAACTGTAACAACAATCTCAAGTGACCTAGGTTTCTCACACCCGACCATATCCACTATTCTGAAGGACAAGGAACGTATTCGTGATGAAGTGAAAGGAACAACACCTATAAAGGGAACTATAATTTCAAAGAAAAGACAAGGTCCTATTCACGATATGGAAAAATTATTGGTGATATGGATAGAAGACCAGATACAGAAGCGTGTACCCTTAAGCCTTCTAACCATATAGGCTAAAGCAAGAAGCCTGTTCCAAAGCCTGAAGGAGCAGGCGGGAGATGAATGTGATCAAACCTTTACAGGAAGTCATGGGTGGTTTGATAGATTTAAAAAATGCTACAGTCTACACAATGTTAAGGTGAGTGGAGAGGCAGCTAGAGCCGATGTTGGTGCTGCCGAAGCTTTTAAGGAGGAGTTAGATGAAGTGATTGTGGAAGGGAATTATTTACCTGAGCAAATATTTAATGTGGATGAGACTGGATTATTGTGTCGTATTTTTCTATTATTTTTTATAACATGTTTCCATGTTGTTCCATATTATTCCTGTAATGATGTGTTATATTTACTATTATATAATCTAGTCACCTTACCCTGTGCTGTTAAGGTTTTAACTGTTATTATTTGTTCAAGCCATCTTATTTCTTCATTTAGTATTGTAACGGGCATTCTTTGTTTCTCTAACGACCATCTGCATCGTTAAATGACCCATGTTTCACCCGCGTGTCTCACTGGCGGGAGCCGACCCTATATATAGTACCCCACCAGCAGCCGGAGTTCAGTCCAGTCCTCTTGTCATTCAGTTCACGTTCTTTTGAATGACACCCGTCACCTGTTACTTATACTTTATTTTATTTCTGTGTTGTTCCTGTCGTCACCAATGTGGTATATCTATGTGAGTACCTATTCATGTCTCTTGTGTCCATCAGTGTTTGTTTAGTTACACTTGAGTAATTCAGTGTTGTTTCACGATAGTTAATTTCAGTGTTAGTTATTTTATTTGTTTATGCAGTGTTAACATAATCCAGTGCTTTATTTTTATTCTATATATTTAGGCAGTTCTTTTGATGTTTCGAAGTTTAGTATCATTTGTGTCTTAAAAGTTTCGATAGTGAATCAATTAGTTGTGACAGCCTACGAGGCTTTTTATTGTGTCAGTATTTAATTTAATTAAATTCTTAAGGGTTTACTTCATTTATTTTTATTCCCTTTTTATTTACTTCACTTTTTTTTTTGGTTACGCCTAGAACCTGGATATTAAAGTAAATTAAGAGACGGCTTAACAGTTTTGGCGACCTTGCCAGGATTCACTAACGACCTTTTGACACTTGTGATATTCTTTTTGTGTTTATTTTGTTATATTTTCTTAACTAGCCATCATGGTTATCATTAACCAAGATGATGTGGCTGAATTTGCATCAAGTAATCCCTCCATTGAGGAAGTTTCAATGTTAAATGCACATGAGTTAAGATTAATTTGCGAGTATTATGGTGTGGTAATTTCTAGCAGCGCTAGTAAAGTAAAGTTGTTTAACGCGGTAAGAAGTCAGCTGTTTGGATATAGTGTTGATGTTGGCTTAAGAGAAGACCTAAGTGAAGCTAGTCAAGTTAACGTAGCTGAGTCACGTTCAGTAAATGATAAATTACGCCTTCTCGAGTCCCAAATAAAATTGAAAGAAGTTGGAATACATCAGGCGGAAGCTGAAGCGAAAGAAGCTGAAGCTAAAGCAAAAGAAGCTGAAGCTAAAGCGAAAGAAGCTGAGCTAAAGCGAAAGAAGCAGATTCAGAAAACTTGCGACTGCGTATACAGCTCGGTCAGAGTAACCCTTCTAACACCGATGGCCTCACCCCCAAATCTAGTTTTTCTCATTTTGATCCAGCACATGCTGCTAGGCTAATGCCCACGTTTTCAGAGGAAACAGTTGATGAGTTTTTCATTGCTTTCGAGAGACTTGCTACCACTTTAAAGTGGCCTATAGAGTTTTGGCCCATTTTGCTTTAACAAGCGTTTGCAGGTAAGGCTAGGAGTAAAAGAGAGGTATTCTCAAAGTGGTTACACTCCAAGGAAGTGAGTGAGTTTGACTCCCTCATTGAGTTAATGCTCACAGAGGAATTTTTGAGAACCATTGACGAAGAGGTTACCTTATACTTGTTAGATAGGGAATTTAGTACTATCGAAGAGGTTGCTAAGCATGCTGATGGATATGTTTTGAGGCATGGTAGGACTAACAATGATGTTATGCCCCCACAGGTTCAAATGACTTTTAATTCCTCTCTCCACAGAGCGAGACAAGGGAATACAGTCCTAACAATGGTAATTTTGTGCGTGACAGGAGGAGCTGGATGCGTTCGCCACCTAAAGGGGCGTCCAAATTTTCTACATACACTTGTAGTTTCTGTGGAAAGCCAGGTCATAAGGCAGAGTTTTGTTGGACAAGGCTGCAGCCAAATACGGGCATACCAGCTATGATTGTTACTGAAGAGACTAATACGTCACCGGTCGTAGTGATGGCTGCTTTGAGTAAGGCTGACAGCATGCCAATAGGGTTGCTTTCCACAAAAGGTGAAGCACGAGAGAGTGCAGTTTCGGTTCTCGCCTCACGAGACTTTGATCTTTTCCAGAAGAGTTTTGCGAAGGACCCAGACGTTGGTACCTTTCGTCCCTTTTTGTCACAAGGCACGGTAGAAGTTGATGGTGTCGAAACACCAGTCACTATTTTGAGAGACTCGGGTTGTCTCCAAACTCTCATCAAAGAGGGTGTTGTTGCGGCGAGGAAGACTGACAAATACGTCGTTTTGGGATCTCTTTGGGGTCAAGGTGTAGCTCCTTTGGTTTTATTACGTGTCAAGTCTTCTTGTTTTTCAGGGATAGCTAATGTAACCTGCATGCACGATCTGCCTCTTGCTGGAGTGGACCTCATACTCTGTAACGATTTGGCGGGAGGTTAATTGGGGAACGTAACCCCACCTCCTGTGCTGCAGGAAAGACCAGAGTCTACCGCAGAGCTGCAACAACTTGAAGATGATATGCCCGGTGTTTTCCCTTTGTGTGCTGTGACTCGTTCTATGTCAATGACTAATGATCATAATGTAACTACTGATGTAGATGATTCACTTTCCTTAGAAGGACGTTTTGCGAACCCAATTGCTTCCCAAGACATTTCTTTCGCAGTTAGTGCTGTAACCGTGAGAGTTGCTTTAATAGCTGCGCAAGAGCAAGACGATTCATTACGGCTCTTGTTTGACCAGGTGTCCGATTCTGCCAATGATTCAGGCCTTACCACGAGATATTTCAGTCAAGACGGTGTTTTGTGCCGCCGCTGGCTCCCACCGACTATGTCAGAGGAAGACGCGGACTGGGCGTCTGTCACTCAAATAGTTCTCCCACACACTTACAGACAACATGTTCTAGCTCTGGCCCATGACGGTCGCTTTTCTGGACATCAAGGTGTCCGAAAGACGTTCAACAGGCTGGCCAGAAAGTTCTATTGGCCAGGTATGAGGAGAGATGTCACTAAATATTGTAAGTACTGTCATTTTTGTCAAAAGGTAGGCAAAGCCAAACAGGCAATTCCACCTTTTCCACTTGTAAGAGTACCTCACGTACCTGAGCCCTTTACAACAGTACAGTGTGACATTGTAGGCCCTCTGCCTAAAACTTCTAGTGGGTTTGAATATTTATTTACAGTCATTGATACCTCCACTAGGTACTTGCATGCTTTACCTCTTAGGAAAGTTACTGCTAAGGCCCTTGTTAAATGTTTGCTTGACCTGTTTAGTCACTTTGGGTTGCCGTACCTTGTTCAAACGGACGGTGCTTCATATTTTGTAGGAAAAGTTTTCAAGGAAGCCCTAACAGAGTTGGGAATAGTTCATTGTGTATCTTCTCCATACCACCCCCAGACTCAGGGTGCAGTAGAACGTTCACACCAAACCTTAAAAACTATTTTGCGCAAGAATGCTTTGCAGTATGAGTCTTCTTGGGATATAGATTTACTTTATATTTTGTTTGTTCTTCGGGATGCCCCGAATGAAACTACAGGTTTCACCCCTTAAGAGCTTGTTTTCGCTCATCAAGTAAGAGGTCCTTTGCACATAGTTAGAGATAGATTGTTAGGTAGTAGTGAAGAGAGCATTAGCGTATTAAGTTTAGTAGGAGATATTAGAGAGAAGCTTCTAAGATGTTGGAGCCTTGCTGCAGACCACTTACAGCAGTCGCAGTCCAAGACCAACACATGGTATGACAAGCGTGCCAGACACAGAGAGTTCCAGATAGGAGATCAAGCTCTCATTCTCTTTCTGCGAAGTTCAGTGGGCCATATAGAGTGGTGAAGAAGGTAAGCCCCACAAATTATATTATCTCTACCCCTGACAGGCGCCGACTACAGCGCTTATGTCACGTCAACACCATTAAGCTGTACCACACACGCCCAGCATCCCCATCTGTTGCTGATGATCCAGTTCCCGTGTGTGCCGTTGACACTTTCTTGGTAGACGGTGAGAAAGAAGAGGAAAAAGAAGAGGCAAGTCCACTCGCCTTGTCATCAGTCAGGGTTTGGCAGTCCAACTCCATGGAGTTGCGGGAGAAGCTACAGCATCTACCGGGACACCAGAGAGCTGACGTGCTGGCCGCCATCCAACAACATCCTCTTGTCTTCCAAGACAGGCCTGGCTGTACCACTGCCGTGGTGCATGATATTGATGTTGGTTCTGCTAAGCCTATCAAGCAGGCTCCCTACTGTATCCATCCGAGCCAGGTGGAGGAAGTGAAGCACGAGTTGGCCAACATGGAGTCCATGGGCATCATTGAACCAGCGACCAGCGAGTGGTGCTCACCAGTCACTCTAGTACCGAAGAAGGACGGCACCCTTCGATTCTGCATCGATTTGCGCAAGGTCTATGCCGTCACCAGCAAGGACAGCTTCCCTCTACCAAGAGTCAACGACTGCATCGAAGCAATCGCTAACGCCAAGTTCCTCTCTAAGATTGATTGCCTTCGAGGGTTTTGGCAAGTACCATTGACCCGTCGTGCTAAAGACATCTCCAGTTTTGTGACATTAGGTAAGACCTATAAATTTAATGTTATGCCTTTCAGGCTTTGCAATGCCCCTGCTACCTTACAAAGGCTGATGTCACAAGTCACGGCCAATTTGCCTGGTTGTTTAGTATATTTAGATGATGTTGTAATTTTTTCTGACACTTGGTCAGACGATTTATGTCAGCTAGACGCTCTCTTCACTGAGTTAGAAAATGTAGGACTTGTTATAAACTTTGCTAAGTCAGAATTTGTTTGTGCTCAATTTTTGTATCTGGGACATGTAATTGGGTTGGGGAAACTTGCTCCTCCCACAGCAAGGTGTGACACTATTTCTCAGATGCCTGTTCCATGTAACAAACGACAAGTCCGCAGATTTTTGGGTTGTGTGGGTTATTACCGGAGATATATTTGTAATTTTGCCGAGTTGGCACAACCCCTTACTGATTTGTTGAAGAAGGGTAATACTTTTTGTTGGACTTCAAGGTGTCAGGATTCTTTTCAAAACTTGAAAAATGTATTATGCTCATACCCTATTTTGAGAGCCCCTAATTTTTCTAAGCCTTTCAAGCTAGCCTGTGATGCTAGTGATCTTGCTGCAGGTTCTGCCCTGTTGCAAGAGGATGATGACAGTGTAGACCACCCAGTGGCATTTTATAGTAAAAAATTCAATCCAGCTCAAACCCGCTATGCAACAGTGGAAAAAGAATTGCTGTCAATTATCCTAGCTTTGCAACATTTCAGTTATTATTTATTACCAAGTAGGCCTATTGTAATTTATACAGATCACAAACTATTGCAGTTTCTCAAAACATTCAAGTTAAAAAACCAGAGATTAATTCGTTGGAGTTTGTTCCTTCAGAACTATAATTTACATGTTACACATGTTAAAGGTTCAGACAATGTGCTGGCTGATCTGTTATCTAAGCCCACAGAATGAACACTTATGTCATATCAAAATTTGTGCAAGCAAAAATTTTATTTTATGGGGAGAAGTGTTACAACCGTGTTGTATTTTTCTATTATTTTTTATAACATGCTTCCATGTTGTTCCATATTATTCCTGTAATGATGTGTTATATTTACTATTATATAATCTAGTCACCTTACCCTGTGATGTTAAGGGTTTAACTGTTATTATTTGTTCAAGCCCATCTTATTTCTTCAGTTAGTATTGTAACAAGCATTCTTTGTTTTGATAACGACCATCTGCATCGTTAAACGACCCATGTTTCACCAGCGTGTCGCACTGGCGGGAGCCGACCCTATATATAGTACCCCACCAGCAGACGGAGTTCAGTCCAGTCCTCTTGTCATTCAGTTCCTGTTCTTTTGAGTGACACCCGTCACCTGTTACTTATACTTTATTTTATTTCTGTGTTGTTCCTGTCGCCACCAATGTGGTATATCTATGTGAGTACCAATTCATGTCTCTTATGTGTCCATCAGTGTTTGCTTAGTTACATTTAAGTAATTCAGTGTTGTTTCACGATAGTTAATTTCAGTGTTAGTTATTTTATTTGTTTATGCAGTGTTAACGTAATCCAGTGCTTTATTTTTATTCTATATATTTAAGCAGTTCTTTTGATGTTTCGATGTTTAGTATCATTTGTGTCTTAAAAGTTTCGATAGTGAATCAATTAGTTGTGACAGCCTACGAGGTTGTGTCAGTATTTAATTTAATTAAATTCTTAAAGGTTTACTTTATTTACTTTTATTCCCTTTTGATTTACTTCACTTTTTTTTGTTTGGTTACGCCTAGACACTGGATATTAAAGTAAATTAAGAGACGGCGTAACACACCTATAAAGGGAACTATAATTTCAGAGAAAAGACAAGGTCCTATTCACGATATGGAAAAATTATTGGTGATATGGATAGAAGACCAGATACAGAAGCGTGTACCCTAAAGCCTTCTAACCATACAGGCTAAAGCAAGAAGCCTGTTCCAAAGCCTGAAGGAGCAGGCGGGAGATAACTGTGATCAAACCTTTACAGGAAGTCATGGGTGGTTTAATAGATTTAAAAAACGCTACAGTCTACACAATGTTAAGGTGAGTGGACAGGTAGCTAGTGCCGATGTTGGTGCTGCCGAAGCTTTTAAGGAGGAGTTAGATGAAGTGATTGTGGAAGGGAATTATTTGCCTGAGCAAATATTCAATGTGGATGAGACTGGATTATTGTGGAAGCGCATGCCTGAGCGGACATACATCCACAAAGAGGCGAAAACAATGCCAGGATTCAAGGCATTCAAGGACAGAATTACACTTCTGTTGGGGGGAAATGTTGCTGGTTTCAAGCTAAAGCCCTTCATGATCTATCATTCAGAGAACCCTAGGGCTTTTAAACATGTCAGCAAGCACACACTGCCAGTGTTTTATCGCAGTAATAAGAAAGCCTGGATGACCTTAGCACTGTTTGAGGATTGGTTCATGACTTGTTTCATTCCACGAGCCAAGGAGTATCGTCTGCAACAACGGATTCCATTCAAGATTTTGCTGATTTTGGATAATGCTCCGGGACACCCACTGTAATGACCACGGTCATACACGTCAGTTAACGCCAAAATCAGACGATTCATATTACTCTCAATAGCCCACAAAACATGTAACTCTGCTTTCGTTTGAGTCCTCCATCTGAGGAGTCCGTTTTCTCATCGCTTCAAGACGCCTCACTCCTCCGTTATCCCACTTTCTCTGACTTCCTGAAACCAACTTCTCTATAAAGTAAATCTGAAGGTGAGAGAGAACACCATTGATTTGAGTCAACTTAGATATGTCTGATTACAGTTAAAGCATACAAGATCCTTTGTGAGTGGTGTTGAAAGCTTTAACTGTCTTTGGTGTTCGTAACACTTGTTAAGTGAGTGAGTGTCGAATCTGCCAGTACGAATAGCGTCCAAGGATATTGTCCCTGGTTAGAGCCAGGCATTTCTGAGTACTACTGAATTTAGATCATTTTGATGCCCAAACATCAGAGAATCTGATGTTTGTAGTTTAGTTAGTGTCAGTTGTCTATTCAAGAAAGCCATCAATCTCCTGAAGGAACATGTCAAACTTCTTATCTCCAAGATCTCAACCTATACCCATAGAGGGTCCTTGTCTAGAAATTCGCTGATGTTGGGAGAACTAATGTTATCAACGTGTGTATTTCCACTTTTTCCTGGCAAGCTCAGTCTCTGATTAGATTATATGAATAGACATAGGAAATTACCCTGATCAGGAACACTGAAGTTCATAATTAAGTATACAGCAATCCAAAATGGTAGGGAAGGTCTGTTGTAAGTGAGATCAACCGTTTTGGTATGAATGTGGGGGCCCGAGTTGCCCCGCGGACGCACGTATATACCCCTACACGAGGGAGAATCACGCATTCGTAACTCTCCCTGATCGTATCTCCAGGTATGTTAACCAGTGTTCCACGCCGCCATATTAATTCAGTTTAACTTAGTCAATTTTGTGAATATCAGTGTTCATGTTGTAACAGTGAAATTGTCATTTACCCAGTGAAAGGATTAATATAACGTAAGTGTCGCCTAGACCGTTGCCAGACGTATGTTTGTATAGTTGAAGTTAAATATTCACGTACTCATGACTCTCCTGTTATATATATGTATGTTTATATGCTACCGTTATTGATTATATATACATTATATATTATGTTACTTCTTACCAAAGTCAGAAAGTGTTTAGGCTTGTGTAAACACGAAATGTGTTAGGCACGTTGTAACCAACAGCAGACAATAAATGCCCCAGCTAGACTGACCATGTGACTCGTCGTTCTCCCATTAAATAACGCAAGATACTACATCTCCCTCATCGTATCTCCAGTGTGTTGAGCTGAATACTCATCGGCTACCGTGGGTCGGTAGCCGGGTTGGACGATGACGTTAATTCGACAAGATTAAACTGGGAAGTCCGTTTCCTGCAAATCAGGCGCCAGCTCCTTTGGCGTGTGTTAGTCTACGGACCAATTGGAAGATCAGCCGTGGTGTATACTATCCTGTAGTACTCCCATGGTTGTTATGCAAGAAGCGTTTTTGGCTAAAAAAAAATATGTACGATACGAGGGAACTATTTTTGAAACCAAAAGAAAGAAAATTGATTTGGATGTACATAAAATGTATAAATCTGCAAAGGAATAATATTTTTTATACGATATACTTCATATAGAGCAGCACATGCAGAATTGTATTGTTCTTTTTAAAAGCGGTCCATGTTTGTGTACGAAAAATGCCGCCAGCCTCTACTTAACATGAGAACATAAGAATGGAGGAAACTGCAGCGGGCCTATTGGCCCATACTGGGCAGTCCCGTTTACACCCAACCCCTAACGCTCATATAAGCATCCAACCAATGTTTGAAGCTATTCAGCGTATTCGAGTTAATGATGATATTTGGTAACGTGTTCCATTCATCCACTACTCTGTTTCCAAACCAGTGTTTACCTATTTCGCGCCTAAATCTAAATTTGTCTAATTTAAAACCATTGTTACGAGTTCGCTCCTGGTTGGATAGTTTGAGTACTTTTGTAATGTCCCCTTTGTTTAGCCCTGACTTCCATTTATACACCTCTATCAGGTCGCCCCTCGCTCTACGTCTCTCGAGGGAGTGCAAATTAAGATGCTTTAACCTGTCTCTATACTCAAGGTTCCTAATGCCCGGGATTAGTCTTGTCATTCTCCTCTGAATTCTTTCCAAGGATTCTATATCCATTCTGTAATACGGAGGCCAGAACTGAACTGCGTAATCCAGGTGTGGTCTCACAAGCGCAAGATACAGTTTTAGGATGACCTCACTAGTCTTGTAACTAACACTCCTTTGTATGAACCCAAGTACTTTATTAGCCTTGTTACGAGCAAAAACTCATTGTTTACTTGGCTTAAGGTTCCTACTTATCATTACTCCTAAATCTCTCTCGCAGTCGGATTTCTCTATGGCATCGTTGTTCATCTGGTATCTGGTTTCCCTGTTTACATCTCCTATACTGAGTACTTTACATTTGTCCACGTTCAATTTCATCTGCCATTTTTCAGACCATTCGAAAAATTTGTTTAGATCTTCCTGCAGTTTTGCGAGTCCTCGTCAGATTTAATAACACGTCCTATTTTAGTGTCATCAGCAAATTTACTTATGTTGCTGTCGATGCCGATATCTATGTCGTTTATGTATATAATAAATAATAATGGTCCAAGTACTGAGCCCTGGGGAACTCCACTAGTGACGTTGCTCCAATGGGACTTAGTGCCGTTAATGCTCACTCGCTGTTTCCTGTCCTGTAACCACACCCTAATCCATTTAAGGATATTACCTTTGATGCCATGTGGGGGACTCTGCCGAAGGCTTTGCTTAAGTCGAAATATACCACATCATAATTGTGCCCTTCGTCCACCGATTCGAAAAATGATGAAAAGAATGTTAATAGATTAGTTAGACATGAATGCCCACTTGTGAAGCCATGTTGGGAATCATTGATCAACTTGTGCTTCTCCAGGTGGTTTCAAATAGAGTTTGAAATGATTGATTCAAGTAATTTGCCTACTATTGATGTTTGGCTGATTGGGCGGTAGTTAGAGGATAGTGATCTATCCCCCTTCTTGAAAATCGGTATTACATTCGCTATCTTCCAGGATTCTGGTACTACACCTGTATTTAAGGACATGTTAAACAACTTTGCTAAGGGCATACTAAGCTCTTCCTTACATTCCTTTAATACTCTGGCAAATATCTCATCGGGACCAGGTGACTTATTAGGCTTTAGTTTGTCTATTTGCTTACTAACATCCCTACTAGTCACTACTATCTCGCTTAATTTGTTTTCTTCACTATCTCTGAATAGAGTCGGTGCCTCGGGTATCATGTTTACATTTTCGGTGATGAAAACCGTTGAAAAATATTTATTCAAATTATTGCTCATTTCTCCGTCGTTGTCAGTGAGCTCGCCGGTATCTGACCGAATTGGTCCAATCTTTTCTCGTGTTTTAGTTTGATACATTTGATAGAATCCTTTGGGGTTTGTCTTCGCCTCCCTTGCTATCCTTACCTCATTATTCCTCTTGGCTTTCCTTATCTCGGTTTTAACCCTACTCACCAATACCTTATAATAATCCTGGAGGTAAATTTCGCCATGATTTATCCTTCTACCTATAGCCTTCCTTTGGCCAATAATGTTCTTTAAATAATTATTTATCCAATTAGGGTCATTGTTGTCTGATCTGAGTATTTTGTATGGTATGTTCTGCCTTTGTGCATTAAGTAGCTCATTATTTAAATTGTTGTGGAACTCGGCTATCTCAGATCTCGTTATCAGGTCGATGTCATCTGTCAGGTTCATGCCCAAGCGCGACACCCCTTCTCTCAGCTGCCTCTTTAAACTGCCAAAGTTTGCCTTTCTGAAATCTGGTACTTTAGTGGAATTTTCCTTACGTCTGCCATGAAAATCTAACTGGAATCTAATTTCTTTGTGATCGCTGTTTGCAAGTTTGTTCCCTACCTCGACATTGCTAATGAGGTTTTCTCTGTTCGACAGAACTAAATCGAGTATATTACTACTCCGGGTAGGTTCGGTTATATGTTGACTTAGGAAACAGTCCTGGATCGTTTCGAGAAAATCCTCTGATTCTGAGTTACCCGTAAGGTCAGTCCAATCTATTTGGCCAAGGTTAAAGTCGCCTACTATACAGACTTCGGTGAGTATGGAAGCCCTGCGCATTTCATCCCAGATAAGTCTCTCATTGACTCTATCAAGATTGGGGGGTCTATATATTACTCCTGTGATTAATTTTTCCCTACCGTCGAATAACTCTATCCAAATTGTTTCTGTATTCCGCTCAGTTTTTATTTCCTTATTGATTTCACACTTCAGATTATCCCTGACATAGATTCTGCTCCGCCTCCTTTCCTGGTCTGCCTATCGGTATGGAACAATTTGTAACCCTCAATTTGGTATTCGACCGGTAACTCACGTGTGTCTAGGTTGATCCATGTTTCAGTGAATGCTATTATGTCGATTTTTTCAGTACATACTAAGGCCCTAATATCATCCATTTTGTTTCTCATACTTCTACTGTTCCCGTAGTAGACATTTAAGTTAGTTGTGTTCTGAGTCCTCCCTTTACCTCGTTTAGGTTTAAACTCCCTGTCTGCTTTAGTTTTGTCGTCATTCCTAACACTATTTCCCTGTAATCTTTCACTTTGTTTACCCGCTCCCACTGCAGTCTCCTCCACCCCCATGCCCTCATGTTCCCCTAGCAGTTTAAAGACTTCGATATCTTTTGAACTGCCCCCTCTAGAGACCCAGCCAGGGTTGCCACCCCCTCCCGAGACAGGTGCACCCCATCCCTAGCATAAAGGTCCCTTCTGCCGTAGAAGTTGTCCCAGTGGTCAATGAATGGGACTGATATTGACTTGCAATATCCGTCAAGACGGCCGTTGACACCAATTGCCCTTGACAACCTTTCATTGCTAACTCTCCTTCTAGGCAGGACACCACATATGATAGGGATCCCTCCCTTAGTTCTAATACGATCTATCGCTGTCTTGAACTTATCAAGAAGCTCTTCACTCCTACACCGGCCAATATCATTGCCTCCTGCACTGAGGCAGATAATGGGTTTGTTCCCATTACCAGACAAGATATTGTCCATCCTGTCAACTATATCCCCCACCCCAGCCCCTGGCAAACACACCCTCATCCTATTTTTATTTTTACCACAAAAGGCTCTGTCCAAATACCTTACCTGTGAGTCACCAACAATTAAAGTTTTTATACCTTCCTTGTCAGCCCTGTCCCTGACTGTACTAACGTCCATTTCGTCTATCAAGGGACTGAACGAGTTGGTACACTTAGCTGTTGTTGTCGTTTTTGTATCTTTGGTGTATTTCTTGACCACCAGCTTGGTAGTCCCTCTCCTCACAACCTTCCATTCGTCATTCACCGGCTTTCCCTGTCTCGTTTCTTCCTTCATCTTTGATATCTCTTCCTTTAATTTCAAGATTTCTTGCTCTAATTTCAGGGTTTTTTCCTTGGTATTCTGTAACTCGGTCCACAGATGGACATAACCCCGTTTATAAGTAGCACTAGCCATATCTGGTAATTATCCCCGGGAGCGGAGCTAAGCTGCCGTGACCTTTCCCCTAGTGAGGTCAGAACACACCTTGTCTCATCGCCATTTATATCCTCCAAATTCGCCTAACCATCATAAAAGGTAAGCCTTTAAGATAACTAATTCAACTAATTTATGTGTAGAAATGTATTGAAATCAAATTAAACTAAAAAAGTCGTAAATGGTTTATTTGAAGAGTGGTGAGAACAGCTTCCTCAGGGATGGTGAATGACGTCCTTTATCAGAATTAATATCAACCCAATTTTCGTAATGAGGGCAATTAATAACAGTGCAGCACTACCAAAATAATTATTTTGGTATTATTTTCTTTACACACCGTTCATTCCTACCACTAATCTATTATCATATTCGAATAAGACGTCTAATTATAAGATAATTTTCATCTATTACATTACCGGCGGAAATGTATAATAACGGAGATAGCTTTTCCAAAATATTTTCTATTTTCTTCCATTAACATCCGCCATTATTGTCTGCGTCTCCTTCATATATCATCCTGCGCATGCATGCGTTGCTGTACACGTCACGCTGCCAATCAAAAGCCTTTTTGCTTTTGGAACTAATTAAAATGGTTTTGGGTTTAATTCAGAGTATATTTGGCCCAATCAAAATCGAGTTTTATTTTGGGTCTCTCATATTTTGAAATTTAAGTTCAGTTCCGACCATGGAAGTCTGCGATGGATGTCACTTAAAATATATGGAGCTGGTTGCGAGTTTTTGGAAAAAAAAAACGTAGAAACTATAGCATTTTTTCGATCGCATGGTGTTCTTCCAACCTCAGTAAAGTGTACTAAGAGCAAGACTGAATGTAAATATCTCGCAAAGGCCAACATGTGTGGCGTTGTGTAAGAATCCCAGAATGCAATGACGAACAAAAACCAGGCCAATAAGGTAAGAAATAGGTGATTCCATCATATGGTGAGTCAGTTAAGTTAGGTTAGGTTAGGTTTGGCTATTGTTTTTCTTGTGTTTTTTTTGTGTATTTTTTAGTCGCTTAGCCACTTTTTTTTCTCGGAAAACGTCAAACGAAAAAAAATTGCAAAAAAAAACCCGGCCAATTTCCGCCAAAAAGGAAGGTCATATTCGGTCTCAACACACACAAATACACTAGAAAAGTATATTTTTAACATGCTTAAAGTGAACGTTGTGACAAGAAAAATTTACCATTATTTCCTTAGTATAAATACTTTGTAGCATAAATTTCATATTTTAATAAGTCCAAATATACCGGGTAACCAATGTCAGGTGAATCCAAACTGGTCCATCCGTGAAGGTCAATGGGCGTCCTTTATCAGAAATAATATCAACCCAATTTTCGTACAGAGCGTTGTGGTATCTTGCGTTCTTTAATGGGAGAATGACGACCCTACATAAATGCCTGAAGTGCAATGCTGCATTAAAAAAATATTTTTACTTTTTACTTTTATCCTCTTCTGATAAACTCGTTAGCCAGCAGGCGGTCAGTCCGTCTCTGTTACACACTGTTGGCAAGTACTGGGCATGCACCGGCTCCTGAATGCCCTGAACTGCTCAGTGTTGGTCAAGTCTACAGTCTTCAAGAGCTCACACTCGATGCCGTCACCAACACTTTCTGAGATCGATTGTTCCAGAAATTCACAACTCTCACTCCAAAAAAGTTTGCCCTCACAGTTTTTCTGGACCTCTGGCTTCTTCAATCTTGAGCTGTGACCCCTTGTGGGGTGAGCCCTTTCCAACTCCAAGTAAGACCTTTCGACTGAGTAGTGCCCCTGAGATGTATACACACCTCAATTAAATTAGCCCTTGCCCGTCTGTAGTATGTATAAGCTAAGGTAAGTTCAGGCGCTCAATCTCTCAGGGTAGTTGAGGTGGCTTGAAGTGCAGGCACCAGTCTGGTGGCCCTCCTTTGAACATTTTCAACCAACTGACGGTCCTAGCATCTCCGGGGGACCAGGCCCAGGTGACGAGTACTCCAGATGAGGCACTTCCTCTTGAAAGATCGTTCACAGTTGGACCAGTCCTAGGTATCTCAATGACCTTCTTATAAGACTGTAGTATCCAATAATCTATTTGCCTGATTTGCCTTCTTCTACTTAATGGCCGAGAACTTCAACTCGTGTCAGCATACACACCTGGGTCAACTGCACATTCAGTCTCAGTGGGTGCAGTTTTCTTCATCCGTTGGGACATATGATACGCCTCCTTACCGTTGATCGCCCCAGGTGCTCCTCTTACACTTCGTGACATTGAATCTCAGCAGCCATTTCTCGATATTCCTGGAGCCTGATTATTGCCGCTCTTCGTCCGCGCTGGTTCTTGATTTCCCAAAATAACTTGGCGTCATCGACAAATAATTGTATGGAGGAATTGGCCTACAATGTCCAGGCATGTCATTTAAACAACCAAACAACAGCGGGCCAATACACTGCCCTGTGAATTTGCCCGCTTGTGACGGGCCACAGATGATGATTTTTGTGCCCATCATCACCCGCACACTGCTTCGGTCATGTAAAAGTCTTCCGCAGCTAGGACATTTTCCTGAATTCCGTGCCCTTCCGGATTTTGATTTACTGGCCTTTCGTGAATTTAATGTCGAAAAGCCTCCGGCAAAATCTGGGTAAATATTGTCGATATTACCACCCGTTCCCAGAATATGGGTCCAAATATCCAATACCTTGAGCAATGGTGTGTTAAGCAGGAAGCCCGGCACAGCAAAACCGTTATTATATGTGGTCAACTCACAGGTCTACAGTTGTTCATGGGTGACGATCGCCCTTCTTGAAGAATGGGACTCACCAGCCACTCCATTCACTGAGGACAGCATCCAGAAAGATTTACAAAACAGGATCTTCAGGGGGCTACCGACAAGCTCGTTGCACAACTCTCTCTTAGCACTGGGATTCTAATGGACCTTTAGCTTTGACAGTTTATTTCTATACTCTTCTGTGAACCCAATGTGGGTCAATTAACATGTCGAACGATCTGTCCTCAAGCATGGGAAAGGAGTTAATGGCATTCTCTCTTGTGAACACCGAGGAAAAGCTGCAATTATGCCTCGGCTTTTATCTGGTCAGAATCTGCATAACTACCGTCTTCCAAGCCTCAGGTCATGCTCCCTACTCGCTTTTTTTAATTTGACTTTGCATAGCCGATGCATCTTGCTGGGTTTGACGACTCAGCTTGCCTTCCAGCCGCCTCCTGGAACTCCTTTCCCAGCCCTTCTACACTCTACCTTTAGCGGTTTCTGGCTCTTTATACATCCTCCTGTCCTGCTCATAGTTTGATAACCCATGTCTTGAATTTCTGAGTTTCTTCTTATCTTTGTCAACACGCCCATGGTTCAGGTGTAGGGATCCCCCTCGTGTTCCTAGAGCACTGGGTTTGGTCTTGGGTATATATTTATCGTCCAAATGGGTCACTTTACTAGTTATGATAGTCAGCGTAGTGTCTGCGTTCTTGTGCCTTAATAAGGTCAGGCCAGTGGATACCCTCATCTTTTTCTCCAGCCCGTTGTATTTCCTTGTGATATTTGCACCTTGGCCTGGCCTTATCTTGAACTAGGTAACAGTTAAATCTGAATGGCTTCCTGTAATATGGTAACTGGGTGCCAACTGGGGCAAGGTGTTTAGTTTATTACCACACTCCTCGTTTGTTATGATGAGGTCTAGTGGCTGAGTCTGCTTCCCTCTGTAATGTGTTGGGTCTCTGTATGTTGAAACAAAGTATCTTTCAGTTTCCACAAAAAAAAGAGTAACAGGGTTATTCAAGTCATTTGGTGTGAACTCATTTCTCCAGTCGATGTTGCCATAGTTAAGTCTCCCATGATAAGGAGGTGGCTAAGTTGAGCAGCGCGCGTGTCTATTAAGGCTCTTAAATTCCTTTGATTTAGTGGGCCACAGTTTGGAGATCTGTAGATACACCACTACAATGATAAATCAAGAATCCCTCCCCTTTAATTTAATTTTACACCACTTAGACTCTTCAAAAACATCCTCTCCTGTACCCTACCGCCTGGCTGGCTCTAGGTCTTGCCTAGCATGAATACCACACCCCTCTGCAGGTTTCTTGAAAGGTTTGTAAATGAGTCATATCCAGCAACACTGAACTCATTCCTCTGGGTTGATTCTCCTGTTCATGAATAACAGTTCTCTAACTCTAATATCTGGTTAGTGCTTTCCTTCAGTTGTGTTTCAAACTCCTCTCTCTTATCAAAGGCATCAGTATTAGCCGTGTACATGATTCACGCCGAAATTGTTCTCGATAACATGTCTGCCCTAGTAGTAAACCCCTCCCCCATTCTCAAGAAGCTGCAGCATTTGCTAGTACACTGTATTTGCAGGGTGTGGTTAAGAAATGTCATTGTTTACACCCGGCACTACCGCCTCCTCCCGGCCTTGGCGGAGCTGGTGCCACCTCCCAGGAGGTGGGGGCATCCTCCCGGCTGATAGGCGGAGCTGCTGTCCCCGGCCCTGTGTCAGCACACCCCACTTCCCACTCTCTCCCTGAACACAACCCATAGCACACCCATCCCCGCTCCTCCTCGACTCCTCCCTCTTCTGGCCAGAACCCTCAAGGCTTCTGTGCTGTTTCCTCTGCATTACCGTGCGATCTGGTGAATGAGTACACTCCAAATGCTTTGCTCCTTGCTAAGATTTTTTGCATAACCTCTCTTCACTCTCCTCACTCACTAGTGTGATCCTGAGAGGCTTGCCTGCCAGCCTCCTCACATCCTGAGGGGATGATGGCATCTTCAAAACTTCTGTACAAATATTCTTAAACTGCATCTTATCGTGTGTTATCTTACTCTCGGTTTCCTCCGCCTGGCTCTCAGGGACTCCAAAAACTATTACATTGTTCCTGCGCTGTTGATGTTCACGTTGTTCCTCCTCTCCCCTAACATTGATCGGTTAATTTTAATTTTGCCCGACACACTTCTTTAGAGTCCCTAGCTGCTGTAGAGCCTGTTATGATCCTGCATTACTCTCCGCCTCCTCCCGTGGCCCTGCTAGCTACGTCAGCATAACTCCTCTTATACACCTCCATTCTGTGGCCTACTTCCTCAGTTTTAGCAGGTCTTCCCAACTTGTTCCTAATTTGGCAACCAGCAAGGCTCCTTCATCTATTTTCGTCCCTAGAAACTCGTTCCCTATGGCTTGCAATCGCCTCATTCACCTTGACTACACAGTCAGAGCAATACCACAAACAGCCTTCATGCTTTACAGGCAGTTTGCAACATACTAAACGCTGTAAGGTCAGGCTGTATCCTCCCATATCCGACGTCCCTGCAGAATATAATTTATCATACTTGCGGTTGTTGCGTTGTTGTTGTTGTAGAACGTGTATTCACCTATTTAAAAAATAAAGAGGAAAAATAAAGAATAACAGATGCCTTCTGCTCTGGCTTAAACCCGCCCTGTTGCCTTTAAGTTGCTCTTCTGTTTTCCTTTCAGTTCACTGGTGTTTGTTCATTTATGTGCTATCTCTGTGTACACTGCATTTTCCTATATAACACTGATTTTATACACCCACCAAGTCCTTAGAAACAGAAAAATAAAATAAAAACTTTCTTTGGGGCGATTGTAGTGGATTCTCCCCTACAAGCCCAGTTTACGCTAAGTAGCCGAACCTTCCTCGAATTCCCCAGCCTACGCCTTAAGTGCCGCCTGTCCGGAGCAGGGGTCAACTCATTCACCCACGCCTAGCCCCGCCTTATAAAACCTGACACCGCTGTGACCAGCCTCTTTCCACTCACCGCCACCAGCAGCAACAACCTTCCTCCTCCGCCAGCCTGGCGACTCCTGCTCCCCAAGCCGGGACCTTTGCCCCCTCAAGCTGCGTGTCTTCTCTGGGCACCCCCACCAACCAGCTCTCTCTACTCAACATTTGTTACCATGCTCACCCAGCAACAAGCTGCATTGTACATCAATACAATATGTATTGCGAGTTGAGGATTTAGAATAAGTTAAAGATCAACAAGATCCCAACAGGCAAAACAAATAAAAAAAAACTTAAATAAACAGACAATCGGACTATAAGTAGTAGACAAGGATGCGAGTTTTTGTTGTGTATAATAAAGTATCATAAATTCACAACAAAATATTCACCATCTGCAATTCATCTTTAACCATACTTTAACCTAAACATACGCAAACATTGTTAACAGTATATATACATATTTATACAACATACAACAATCTGAAGCAAGTGAGGTGGAGGTAATAAAATACTCAAGTGACGCGTGCTGAGGTGCTCACGAAAGTAAGGCTGAGTATTGAAGAAGATGGTAAGTAGCTTCACTGTGCCGGTTTCCAGACAGGCTGATCCTAGTGTGGTTACCTCAGAGTGAATCACACTCACACTCATCCGGTGATGAGGAAGAGTTGGAGGAGGTGACGCAACAACCAGGATATGGAGAAGGGAACCTGGAGTGGTGACTAAGACTAGTCTACACTGGGTTATGTTGCTCGTGGTGCTGGGTAGGTAGATCCATGACAATAGATGGCGTGGTTCAAACATATAAGGTGAGCACATTGGGAGTTTCCTTTCTCCATCCCATCCTGAGTGTGAACCAATATCTCATAACCCCACAAATGGTGACCCCCAGAGATTCGCACTCACACAGGATGGAGGAGAAACCGATCACTCTCCCAGTCTTCAAGCAACATGGAAGATTGGCTTATCCATGCAGAGGTAGCTCTCATCGGCTCCAACAATCATCAATCAACACCAAGGAGACACCCTAGAACAGCTCTGCTACTCTAAGGCAGACAGCCAGCCCTCTCTCCTGCACCCCAAGCACCACGTCCTACCGACCCCAACAACCCCGTCCTGGCCCTCAGACGCCGCCCAGCACCTCCTGCCCTGATGCAGCCCCTGCTCCCTGCAGAACCACACACACCTCTTATCTCTCAGGTACCCCCTGCTACTGTCCTGCACCCTGCTGCTGTCGTGAACCCACACCGCCATCATGCACCCTGCTGCTATCATGACCTCTTCCTGCTGATGCAGCCCCTGCTCCGAACCATAACGACACACCCTTGAAGGCGCATCTGAGACTCTACCTGCTGCGAGGAAGCTCATTTATCGCCTCCACAACCTCCTTCCCCCTCTTTTCTCAGACCAGCCTTTCACCACTACCAGCAAGCAACACCTTCCTCCTCCTCGCCAGCCTGGCGACTCCTGCTCCCGCCGGCGACCTTGGCGTCCCTCAAGCTGCGTGTCCTCCTCTGGGCACCCTCACCAACCAGCTCTCTCTACTCAATGTTTGTTGCCATGCTGCCTACCCAGCAACAAGCTGCATTGTACATCCAATACAATATGTATACAGTGAGCACATTGTGAGTTTCCTTTCTCCATCCCATCCTGAGTGTGAACCAATATCTCATAACCCCACACGGTAATAGAATTCCATTAAGGATAGCCAAGCTTGTTGATTTTATTTATTTATTTTTTATATTTAAACTTTCTTTATATTTATATTTAAACTTTATATTTATACTTTCTTTTACTGTTCTCATCGACGACTATATCCCTTTGTGCTATCACTGTGTACACTGTATCTCCCTGTGAATGGTGTACTGTAGGCACAGTTTCAGTCCATGAGAAAGCACACAAACAAAATAAAATTTAAAGTCTCTGTGGCACTTGTAACACGACTTGGTTTCAGCTGGCAGTGGTGCCTTTCCAGCTTGCTTGTCAGTTTGTATTCACTTTAAGTTATTTACAACCTCTTCCGCGGGCACTGATGACACTATGCACTATCACTGTGTACACTATGTCTCTGTGAATGGTGTATTATAGACACAGTTTCAGTCCTTGAGAAAGCACACAAACAAAATAAAATTTAAAGTCTCTGTGGCACCTATGACACGACTTGGTCTCTGCTGGCAGTGGTGCCTTACCAGCTTGCTTGCCAGAAACTCACTTATAAAACTGATAAAAAGTTTAATAAATTACCGTAAATGTGCTTACCTGATTAGCACCAGCGTTAGTAAGATGAGATGGCTCCAGCAGCTTGCGTTTGGCATTGACAAATTGACAGGCAGCACAGCTTTTGCAATGTCACAATATGGACCGTAAAACCAATAATGTAAAAAAAAAATAGATTTAAAAAATTACCAATACGTGTTTCTTTGTACATTAATCGTATTGGCTATAAATGTTCAATAAAACTAACAAAGGTCCTTCGCGTTTAGAAATACGTTTTTCTACATGAGGATCCTCTTCAAAGGAAGATGTTATTTCATAATACGGCCGTTAGCCTCTGGAAGATCCAGCGGTAGCACATGCTTTCAAAGAGCAGCTCGAACATGGGCTCATAAGCAACCCGACAACAAACAAACCAAATCCCAGTGCCGAATGGGATATTCTCGGCACTGCATGACAAAAACCTGCAGAGACCCTTGGCCAGCTCGAAAGAATGCACCAAGACTAATTTGATGAAAATGACCAGGCAATCAATGCACAAAAGCTGATAACTTCCGCAAGAAGAAAGCGGCAGCCCAGAGTGAACTTTGCAATCTAAAGAACGACTGGGTTAAAAAAAAATCATGTGAAACACCAAAATTTGAAGATTAGTACAAGATGCGTAACTCCCTAATTAAAGATGATGACGCCATCCTTCAGTGCTGGAAAAAGCACTACCATTCACTGCTTAACCGAAACACCGATGTGGATGTCCTGACTACCCTGCAGGTCCCTCGGCATCCAGAGCGGTACCCACATCAGCTATACTCCATCCCTGGATGAGGTAGCGACTGCCATTAAACAGATGAAACTAACAAAGCCTCAGGGCCTGATGGAATACCAGCCGAGGTGTATAAAGCAGGAGGACCTCTGCTTGCCAGTCATCTCCACTCTATCCTGGAGAATATTTGGGAAAGAAGGAAATCCCCCAATCTCTTAATAACGCCCCTATCGTTAATACACCTATATACGTTGAGACATTGTTATATACCTATATGACATATTTCATAACCGAATGACAGAACACATATCGAATGACATTCTAAAATAACTGTTCGTTCATGCTAACAGAAATGATTGACAAAGGTTATGAAATTGACAGACGTGAACAGACCATAAGACCATAAGATTTTGACAAACAGATAATAAATTGACAAACAACATAACAACTATCATACCTCTTGGTGCATTTTACACAGGGGACGGTCATTTTACACAGAGGGGTTGACCACCCGAAACCATGAAACATCAATCGAAACGGTGGTATGTACCGGAGATTTAGTGAAACAAAGAATACGAGGTGACTTGGTGTGCTATCTGTAGGTCAATATCAGTCCCGAGACACCCACTTGAGGAGAAAAGTACATAGTCGGTCTGGCACACTTCGGAAGCACCCTGCTATGCCTCGCAGACGATATCGCCGGGTGTCAGACGAAGATCGTGATAGAATAATTACTCGATATGAAGCTGGAGAGGATTTTCTGGACACTGCTGCCGAGCTACGAATTCCAAAAACCACAGCTTATGAAATAATTCGCAAGTTTGTGGAGACAGGAGAAAGACGGGGTCGACATGGAGGAGGACGACCACCTGTGCTGGATGACGAGGTCGAAGGACTTTTTGGTGATGCTTGTTGAGGCTACACCAACGATCACCATCAGAGTACTTAACCATACACTCCGGCAAACATTTCCAGGCAAGCCACATGTATGCAACATGACTGGTTCTAGGGCTTTGGATGGCGAGCTTATAACCCTGAAACAGGTACACAATGTATTGGCTAACCGCAATTCAGAGGACGTGAAAGCCGCTCGTGTAGCGTTTGCTCAGTACATGTATTAGGATGGCATTCATCAACCTCGTGTGTACGTAGATGAAACCGGCTACAACCTGTATACGTGTAGGACCTACGGCCGGGCTCCACGGGGACAACGCGTCAACAGGATCGTTGCAGGACAGCGTGGCAGTAACATGACATTGATAGCAGCTATCTCCAATCTGGTAGGCCTATTCTATTACGAAATTCATGTAACATCTGTGACCAAGGAAGTATTCAAAAACTTCATGACCTCGCTGGATTCTGTGATAGGTCCTGAGGCTGCTGTGGTTTTAATGGATAATGCACCATGTTATGCAGGAATTGAACAGGAATTTGAGGATAGTGTCATCAAGAAGCTTCCACCACACTCACCTTTCCTAAATCCTATTGAGAATTGCTTCTCAGTACTGAAGGCCACTGTGAAACGACAACTGAACAACATAGCTGATCGTTGCGATGCACGTGCTGCACGTCGACATGGGGTCACCTATAGGATGTATCGAGAGAGACTTCTCCAACAGGTAATGAGGACAGCAATCCCCAGTATTGATGCTACCCTTTGTTCAGCAAACTACCAGCACTCCTAGACATACTTACGGAGGTGTAGTGCACGAGAGGACATCTGGGATTGAAATCATCATTGCTAATGACCCGTCTGCAACTTTGTAAAGTAAAGGGACCTTGGTTTTGCTGAATTAATTAATTATTGAGCTTCTGTATATATCGTTTATATACATGCACTACTGTATATGCCATTCAAAGCTTATGCTAATTGTCAAATATATGTGTAAAACTATCCAATCTTTTATTTTCATTGTCAATATCCATAGTGCTTCGTCAATAATTTTGTGAGTATCTCCTCTGTCAAACTATTTTGTTACAGCGTCAATTCATTACAAGGGAATGTCAAAGGATGAGATATAACGTCAAAGCCATAGGTGAACTGTCCTTTATTTCGATGAACTGTTCGAACTGTTATGTGACAAAGTGTATTAAAAGAACAAGGTAGACCGGTCAGACTGTGGCAACTATAGCAGGATCTCGCTGCTGTCCCATAGCCGGCAAGATTATCGCCCGAGTCCTTCTCAACAGACTTCTTCCTGAGGCGGATAGCATCCTCCCAGAATCTCAATGTGGCTCTATACCATTATGTAGCACCACTGACATGAATTTTGCTGCCCGCCAGGTACAGGAAAAGAGCAGAGAACAACGTGGTGACCTGTAAATGGCTTTCATCGACATAACCAAGGCCTTCGACTCGGTCAACAGGGAAGCCCTCGAGTGAACCTTCAGCCGTTTAGGCTGCCCACCAAAATTCACAGCAAATTGTGAGGCAACTCAATGATGGCATGAACGGCAGTGTCCTGCACAATGGCACCCAGTCTGAGTTCTCCCCCATCCAAAAAGGGGTTAAACAAGAATGTGTGCTCGCATCAACTCTCTTTTCCATTTTCCTGGCTGTCTTCCTCACTCGTGCCAGTGCCAATTTAGCCGGCGGGGTGAACATCGAGTACAGGATGAACAGTCTTTTCAACATAAAACGACTCCAGGCAGGATCAAAGGTGTCGGCAGCTTCCATTACTGAACTTCAGTATGCAGACGACCTCACCCTTGTTATTCACACTGAACGCGACGTACAGGAGATCCTGAACAACTATGCAGATGCGTATGCACACTTCAGCCTTGAGGTGCATGTATGTAACTCTCAGATTCTCTTTCAACCAGCCCCTGGTTCAGACACACCTCCACCACCAATCCAGCTTAACGGTACTACCCTCTCTAATGTTACCCACTTTCGGTATCTCGGCGGAAATCGATGAAGAGATTCAGCATCAGATCAGATGTGCATCTCAAGCCTTTGGCAGACTCCGAAACCGTGTCTTCAGCTGTAGGGAGCTGAAATTATCTACAAAGTTACACATATATCGAGCAGTGGTCCTCCCTACCCTGCTATATGGCAGCGAGACATGGGTCACATTCAGGAGGCACATCAAGGCACTTGAAAGCTTTCATCAACGTGGTCTGCGTGCCATCCTCCGAGTTCACTGGGAATACATTGATTGATTGATTGATTGATTGATTGAAACATTTTATTTAGCCAGAAAAATACAGATACAGAGTGGATGATAATAACATTATTAACATGGCTGAGCCAGTTGAGAACCCGAGCTCTCTTTGAAGCATCTGATATATACTATACATTTATCTCAAGGAAGTATTATGTAACATTTAGTATCATCTGGAATAGTACAATAGCATGGTAGTAATAAGTACATCTCATAATGTACAAGAGAACAAATGCCAGTATTCTTGCTGACACCAACTATAGGAGCATCGAGGCTACCATTATCCATGAATAACTACACTGGGCAGGCCATGTTACCCGCATGGACGACAGTAGACTGCCAAAGCAGCTACTTTACAGTCACCTAACGAATAGTAAATGTTACGCTGGGGGGCAACTGAAATGGTCTTAGGATAGTCTTAAAACAGACAAGAAAAAGTGCCATACATGAAGGTGTCAATACTTTCGTGTTAACCCGACTGCAAAACGAGGCACAAAAGCGCCAACGCCGGAAAGATGCTGCCGCCTCTCCCGCACTAGATTTAGCCCCCAACATGTGCAACATCTGTGAATAACCCTGCCGGTCCCGTATCGGCCTCTTTAGTCACCTCAGAACTCACCAACATATGTCACATCTTCAATAGCTCTTACCATTGTATAATAGCTGGATGATCGTCGTACTCGATTCCTAGTGACAGCAGTAGTAGTAAATAAATTATAATAATAATAATTAACTGTTTATTGACAGAGCATGGCAGCCGGAAGGCTGAAAATATACAGTTACAGTACATCATTGGGAATGGGTCTCTTGATTTGCAAATAATATACAAGTAACAGAAGTGATACAAATATGTTATATAATAACTAGGTGGGGAGAATCTCAAACTACAGGGCATTTCAATATAGTGACGGTGCAAAACGTAAGATTGACTGGTAGTGAATACACTGATTAATTACAAATTATTGATAATTTTTACAATGGTTGGGACTGGGCTGTTCTTATAGCGATCAGTTCGTGCTCGTATGGGCTGGATGCGGTTGTGATGTCAAACAGGAATTCTCGGGCGAGGGATCTCAGGTGGTAGTAGGAGTCGGTGTCGAGGATGGTGCAGAAGCTTCTCACCAAATTTGCAGATGAGGTCGTGGTGATGGTCAGTGAGAGCCGAGAGGGTCAGTGTGTTGAGCGCTTCTTGATATGTGGAGTAGGAAGGGGAGAGAATAATCTTGCGTGCCCTCTTTTGCACTTTTTCTGGGTGTTTACGTTGTGTGGCATTTAGGGAGGAAGACCAGGTAGGGGAGGCATAGGTGAGCTTGGGAAGTATGAATGTTGAGTAAACACTGAGGATCTCAGGTGCAGGAACTCCGAGGGACTTGACTCGGTGGAGGAGGTGGAGACGGAAACTAGAGGATTTGACAACTTCACTGACGTGTGGTTTCTAATTTAGTTTGTTGTCTATGGTGACGCTCAGGAGCTCAGTGAAATCTAAAACCTCGAGTGTGTTGGGACCTAAAGTAATGGAAGGGGGTGGGACAACGTCGGAGGAGAGGTTGATGTGCATAACCATGGTCTTGGTATGGTTGATGGTGACGTGGTTGTTGGTGGCCCAATTTTGGAGACTGTTTAATATATCCTGAAGGGCGGTATAGTCAGGAGCAGAATTGTTGACGCTGATCCCAATGGTGGAGTCGTCGACATATATCCAGCGAGCAGGGGTTTCTCTTATGGCATCATTGATAAGCATAAAGAAGCATCGTGGTCCCATCTTGGTGCCCTGGGGCACGCCACAGGTGAGTGACTGAAAGGTGGAGACAGCCCCTCGGAAGTGTACAGCTTGGCGTCGGTTACTGAGGAAGTCTGCAAGCCATGGTATAAGACTTTTTTGAAATCCGAGGTCGATAGCTTTGTTGATGATTAAATTGTGGTCAACTAGGTCGAATGCCTTAGTGAAGTCAATGAAGGCGACAGCTACAGACGTGTGTGTGTGTGTAATTAAGTAATGGC
>NW_024748950.1:72500-85181 GCF_018991925.1 Homarus americanus
GAAACAGCGAGTGAGCATAAACGGCACTAAGACCCATTGGAGCAACGTCACTAGTGGAGTTCCCCAAGGCTCAGTACTTGGACCATTATTATTTATAATATACATAAACGACATAGATATCGGCATAGACAGCAACATCAGTAAATTTGCTGATGACACTAAAATAGGACGTGTAATTAAATCTGACGAGAACTCTGCAAAACTACAGGAAGATCAAAACAAATTTTTCGAATGGTCTGAAAAATGGCAGATGAAATTCAACTTGGACAAATGTAAAGTACTCAGTATAGGAGATGTAAACAGGGAAACCAGATACCAGATGAACAACGATGCCATAGAGAAATCCGACTGCGAGAGAGATTTAGGAATAATGATAAGTAGGAACCTTAAGCCAAGTAAACAATGTGTTTTTGCTCGTAACAAGGCTAATAAAGTACTTGGGTTCATACAAAGGAGTGTTAGTTACAAGACCAGCGAGGTCATCCTAAAACTGTATCTTGAGCTTGTGAGACCACACCTGGATTACGCAGTTCAGTTCTGGTCACCGTATTACAGAATGGATATAGAATCCTTGGAAAGAATTCAGAGGAGAATGACAAGACTAATCCCTGGCATTAGGAACCTTGAGTATAGAGACAGGTTAAAGCATCTTAATTTGCACTCCCTCGAGAGACGTAGAGCGAGGGGCGACCTGATACAGGTGTATAAATGGAAGTCAGGGCTAAACAAAGGGGACATTACGAAGGTACTCAAACTATCCAACCAGGAGCGAACTCGTAACAATGGTTTTAAATTAGACAAATTCAGATTTAGGGGCGAAATAGGTAAACACTGGTTTGGAAACAGAGTTGTGGATGAATGGAACAAGTTACCAAATATCATCATTAACTCGAATACACTGAATAGCTTCAAACATAGGTTGGATGTTTATATGATCAATAGGGGTTGGGTGTAAATGGGACTGCCCAGTATGGGCCAATAGGCTCGCTGAAGTTTCCTCCATTCTTATGTTCTTATGTTCTTATGAAACCACAAGTTAACCAAGAATCTCAGCTCATCAGGATCACCTCCTCAGACTTCCTCAACACTTACGATCATGGACACGAGGAAGAACAAGACCAAGACAATAGAGAGTGGATAACCCAAGAAAAGAAAAGGAAGAAGAGGAAGAGAAGATCTTTGTCTTCAACATAACCCGCCCATCAGTAACAAGAAACACCAAGAAAGAAGACAGAATAATGAAGTTACCCATCAACACTACCAGACAACCTGCCGCCACCAGTCTACTGTCGACTCCGGTCGTGAATTTGCCTCCACCAATCAGGCTCTGCCCCACTACCCTGCAAGCTGTGTTAAGCCACGGCAATCTATCCTCTCCTTACTACAATCTCCCTTCCCTCACCACCTTCATCCTTCTGCTGAACCTCCTTCACCCCTGTCACTTGCCATTGATTGATTGGTTTGAACCTAACCTAACCTAACCTAACCTGACCCAACCTAACCTAACCTAACCTAACCTAACCTAACCTAACCTAACCTAACCTAACTTAATTAACCATCTCATCTCCAGTGCCGGATTTAGACCTGTGGAGGCCCATGGGCACTGGGCAGCCTCTTTGTGGAGGCCCCCCTAATTATAACTACCCATGAGGGTGGGGTGGCGAGTGAAGCGAGCCTAAACATCTGGGAGTTCCGGGGGGCGCTGTAAGCCCCCGGGAAAATTTTGATATTTGAACACTTCTTTGGAGAATTTTGAAGCCATATGCAGTTATATTGAGGAAATTAGAACATTGAGAAATTTTTAATTAACTGTATATTTATTGATAGTGTACAAATTCTCAACACACACACACACACACACAAAAGTGAGACATGACTGGAGTCATTCATGTGGTTTCAAGTCGACAGCCCTGATATAGCGACTACCGCACATGTGAAAAATAAACATGAATTTAATAAAATGAAAATAAAAATAATCCAAATGAGTAAACAAATAAATAAAATATTGTAATATGGAGAGGTCGCCAGATTGTGGAGGCCCCCTGGGCAGCTGCCCACTTTGCCCACTCCTGATTCCGGCCCTGCTCATCTCACCTCACCTCACCAAACATTTCACACATCATGACCGTAACCTAACCTAACCTAACCTAACCTAACCTAACCTAACCTAACCTAACCTAACCTCACCTAATTTAACCACCTCACCTAACATTACAAACATCACAACCGTAACCTAACCTAACATAACCTAACCTAACCTATCTTAACCACCTCACCTCACCTTACCTTTCCTCACCTCGCCTCACCTCACCTCACCATTCCCTACCTTCACCTCACCTCCTTACCCTTACCTCACCTCACACTCACCTCACCTCACTTCTTACCTCACCTCACCTCACCACTCCCCACCTCCTCACCTCACCTCCTCACCTTCACTCCTCACCTCACCTCACCATTCCACCTTCACCTCACCTCACCTCACCTCACCACTTCTTACCTCACTTCACCTCACCTCACCACTCCTTACCTCACCTCACATCACTTCACCTCACCTCACCACTTCTTATCCTTCCTCCTCACCACTCCTTACCTCCTCCATCACTTCCACCTCCTCACTTCACCTCACCTCCTCACCTCACCTCTCGTCACCTCACCTCCACCTCACTCACCTCACCTCCCTTCTTACCTCACCCCCTCACCTCACCTCACCACTTCCTACCTCCACTTCACCTCACCTCACCACTTCTTACCTCACTTCACCTCACCTCCTCCTCACCTCCTCTTCCTCACCTCCTTCACCTCACCTCACCTCTCCCCTCACCACTCCTTCACTCTCCTCCTCCTCACCTCCTTACCTCACCTCACCTCCCACCCTCTCGTCACCTCCTCTCCCTCTCTTCACCTCCCTCACCCACCTCCCTCCTCCTTACCTCACCTCCTCCTCACCTCACCTCCTCCTTACCTCACCTCCACCTCACCTCTCGTCACCTCCTCCCCTCACCTCTCTTCCCTCCCACCTCACCTCCTCACCCTCCTCCTCCTCCCTCCTTACCTCACCTCACCTCACTCACCTCACCACTTCTACCTCACCGCACCTCACCTCACCACTTACCTCACTCACCTCACCACTTCACCTCACCTCACCACTTCTTACCTCACTTCACCTCACCTCACCACTCCTTACCTCACCTCACATCACTTCACCTCACCTCACTTCACCTCACCTCACCTCACCACACCTCACCACTCCTTACCTCACCTCACCACTCCTCACCTCACCACTCCTTACCTCACCTCACCTCACCTCATCTCTCTTCACCTCACCTCACCTCACCACTCCTCACCTCACCTCACCTCATCACCTAACATTACAAACACCATAACCGTAATCTGGGGTACGACTCAAGTGCTAATGAATAAAATGTTCAAGGCAAGAAGGTGAAGCAGTAACATAGAGCCATTATTTACAACCACCTCCAGCTCTCATGTTGCATGGTTTGTTGCAGAGCATTATTGATAAAAGAGTTTTACTGGGTCACATACACACACACACACACACACACACACACACCTCACACATATCACCCAGTTTTAGCCTCGGTTCCTAGATTACATTGATACAGGAAAGGTTTCTGTTGGTTTGGCTATGAACTCTCGATCTGTTTTCTTGAGTGTACAGTATACGTTAGGTTAGGCTAGGAAAGGTGTTTATTAATGCCTGTTTTCTCTTGTATTACTAATTCCCGTTTTCTCTTCTGCTGTTAATTCCCGTTTTATATTGTGTTGATTAATTCCCATTTTCTTATTACATACAGTATATTACAGTAAAAACGAATTGCAATTATTAGTGTTTTTTTTTTCCATTCGCCCTAATCAGAGGTGGATCGAGGACATTTGATTGACACGCATGATTTTCAGTTGTTTTTATATGCCAAGAAACAGACAGACAGACAGACATATATATTAAATGGAATCGTCATACAGTTTCTAATTAGTTCTGCACGTACTGTATATAGACAATGCAGGTATACAGTTCAGCATGTATATACAATACAGGTATACAGTTCAGCATGAATATCGACAATGCAGGTATACAGTTCTGCATGTATATACAATACAGGTTTACAGTTCAGCATGAATATACAATACAGGTATACAGTTCAGCATGAATATACAATACAGGTTTACAGTTCAGCATGAATATACAATACAGGTTTACAGTTCAGCATGAATATCCAATACAGGTTTACAGTTCAGCATGAATATACAATACAGGTTTACAGTTCAGCATGAATATACAATACAGGTTTACAGTTCAGCATGAATATCCAATACAGGTTTACAGTTCAGCATGAATATCGACAATACAGGTATACAGTTCTGCATGTATATACAATACAGGTATACAGTTCAGCATGAATATACAATACAGGTATACAGTTCAGCATGAATATACAATACAGGTTTACAGTTCAGCATGAATATCCAATACAGGTTTACAGTTCAGCATGAATATACAATACAGGTTTACAGTTCAGCATGAATATACAATACAGGTTTACAGTTCAGCATAAATATACAATACAGGTATACAGTTCAGCATGAATATCCAATACAGGTTTACAGTTCAGCATGAATATACAATACAGGTTTACAGTTCAGCATGAATATACAATACAGGTTTACAGTTCACCATGAACAGTATTCAGACAATGCAGGTATACAGTTCAGCATGAATATACAATACAGGTATACAGTTCAGCATGAATATACAATACAGGTATACAGTTCAGCATGAATATACAATACAGGTTTACAGTTCAGCATGAATATCCAATACAGGTTTACAGTTCAGCATGAATATACAATACAGGTTTACAGTTCAGCATGAATATACAATACAGGTTTACAGTTCACCATGAACAGTATTCAGACAATGCAGGTATACAGTTCAGCATGAATATACAATACAGGTATACAGTTCAGCATGAATATACAATACAGGTATACAGTTCAGCATGAATATACAATACAGGTTTACAGTTCAGCATGAATATCCAATACAGGTTTACAGTTCAGCATGAATATACAATACAGGTTTACAGTTCAGCATGAATATACAATACAGGTTTACAGTTCAGCATAAATATACAATACAGGTATACAGTTCAGCATGAATATCCAATACAGGTTTACAGTTCAGCATGAATATACAATACAGGTTTACAGTTCAGCATGAATATACAATACAGGTTTACAGTTCACCATGAACAGTATTCAGACAATGCAGGTATACAGTTCAGCATGAATATACAATACAGGTCTACAGTTCATCATGAATATACAATACAGGTATACAGTTCAGCATGAATATACAATACAGGTATACAGTTCAGCATGAATATACAATACAGGTTTACATATACAATGCAGGTATACAGTTCAGCATGAATATACAATACAGGTATACAGTTCCATGAATATACACTATACAGGTTTACAGTTCAGCATGAATATACAATGCAGGTATACAGTTCAGCATGAATATACAATACAGGTATACAGTTCAGCATGAATATGCAATACAGGTATACAGTTCAGCATGAATATACAATACAGGTTTACAGTTCAGCATGAATATACAATGCAGGTATATAGTTCAGCATGAATATACAATACAGGTATACAGTTCAGCATGAATATACAATACAGGTTTACAGTTCAGCATGAATATACAATACAGGTATACAGTTCAGCATGAATATACAATACAGGTGTACAGTTCAGCATGAATATACAATACAGGTATACAGTTCAGCATGTATATACAATACAGGTATACAGTTCAGCATGAATACACAACACAGGTTTACAGTTCAGCATGAATATACAATGCAGGTATACAGTTCAGCATGAATATACAATACAGGTATACAGTTCAGCATGAATATACAATACAGGTATACAGTTCAGCATGAATATACAATACAGGTTTACAGTTCAGCATGAATATACAATGCAGGTATATAGTTCAGGATGAATATACAATACAGGTATACAGTTCAGCATGTAGATAGACAATGCAAGTATACAGTTCAGCATGAATATAAAATACAGGTTTACAGTTCAGCATGAATATACAATACAGGTTTGCAGTTCAGCCTGAATATACAATGCAGGTATATAGTTCAGCATGAATATACAATACAGGTATACAGTTCAGCATGAATATACAATACAGGTTTACAGTTCAGCATGAATATACAATACAGGTATACAGTTCAGCATTAATATACAATACAGGTTTACAGTTCAGCATGAATATACAATACAGGTATACAGTTCAGCATGAATATACAATACAGGTATACAGTTCAGCATGAATATACAATACAGGTATACAGTTCAGCATGAATATACAATACAGGTATACATTTCAGCATGAATATACTATACAGGTTTACAGTTCAAAGTATGAATATACAATGCAGGTATAGTCTAGCATGAATATACAATACAGGTATACAGTTCAGCATGAATATACAATACAGGTTTACAGTCTACATGTATATACAATACAGGTTACAGTTCAGTGTTTGAATATACACAGGTATACAGTTCAGCATGAATATATTAATACAGGTTTACAGTTCAGTATGAATATATAATGCAGGTATATAGTTCAGCATGAATATACAATACAGGTATACAGTTCAGCATGAATATATAATACAGGTTTACAGTTCATATGAATATACAATACAGGTATACAGTTCAGCATGAATATTAGTTAACATGGCAGGCTTACAGTTCAGCATGAATATACAATACAGGTTTACAGTTCAGCATGTATATACAATACAGGTATACAGTTCAGCATGAATATACAATACAGGTTTACAGTTCAGCATGAATATACAATACAGGTTTACAGTTCAGCATGTATATACAATACAGGTATACAGTTCAGCATGAATATACAATACAGGTTTACAGTTCAGCATGAATATACAATACAGGTATACAGTTCAGCATGAATATACAATACAGGTTTACAGTTCAGCATGAATATACAATACAGGTTTACAGTTCAGCATACAGGTATACAGCTCAGCATGTATATAAAATACAGGTATACAGTTCAGCATGTATATACAATACAGGTATACAGTTCAGCATGTATATAAATACAGGTATACAGTTCAGCATGTATATACAATACAGGTATACAGTTCAGCATGAATATACAATACAGGTTTACAGTTCAGCATGAAATATTCACAATACAGGTATACAGTTCAGCATGTATATACAATGCAGGTATACAGTTCAGCATGAACAGTATTCAGACAATGCAGGTATACAGTTCAGTACAATACAGGCTTACAGTTCAGCATGTATATACAATACAGGTATACAGTTCAGCATGAACAGTATTCAGACAATGCAGGTATACAGTCAGCATGAATATAATACAGGTTTACAGTTCAGCATGAATATACACAGGTATACAGTCTGGTATGTATATAAAATACAGGTATACAGTTCAGCATGTATATAAAATACAGGTATACAGTTCAGCATGTATATACAATACAGGTATACAGTTCAGCATATATATAAAATACAGGTATACAGTTCAGCATGCATATACAATACAGGTATACAGTTCAGCATGTATATAAAATACAGGTTTACAGTTCAGCATGTATATACAATACAGGTATACAGTTCAGCATGTATATACAATACAGGTATACAGTTCAGCATGAACAGTATTCAGACAATGCAGGTATACAGTTCAGCATGAATATACAATACAGGTTTACAGTTCAGCATGAATATACAATACAGGTATACAGTTCAGCATGTATATAAAATACAGGTATACAGTTCAGCATATATATAAAATACAGGTATACAGTTCAGCATGCATATACAATACAGGTATACAGTTCAGCATGTATATAAAAATACAGGTTTATACAGTTCAGCATGTATATACACATACAGTTCAGCATGTATACAGGTATACAGTTCAGCATGAACAGTATTCAGACAATGCAGGTATACAGTTCAGCATGAATATACAATACAGGTATACAGTTCAGCATGTATATACAATACAGGTATACAGTTCAGCATATATATAAAATACAGGTATACAGTTCAGCATGCATATACAATACAGGTATACAGTTCAGCATGTATATAAAATACAGGTTTACAGTTCAGCATGTATATACAATACAGGTATACAGTTGAGCATGTATATACAATACAGGTATACAGTTCAGCATGAATATACAATACAGGTTTACAGTTCAGCATGAATATACAATACAGGTATACAGTTCAGCATATATATAAAATACAGGTATACAGTTCAGCATGTATATACAATACAGGTACACAGTTCAGCATGAATATACAATACAGGTATACAGTTCAGCATGAATATACAATACAGGTATACAGTTCAGCATGAATATACAATACAGGTATACAGTTCAGCATATATATAAAATACAGGTATACAGTTCAGCATGTATATACAATACAGGTATACAGTTCAGCATGAACAGTATTCAGACAATGCAGGTATACAGTTCAGCATGTATATACAATACAGGTTTGCAGTTCAGCATGTATATAATTATTAAGCTTCCCGTAAATATAACATAATGTTCGTATACGCATTACAGTGATGTACTTTGTAACCCGAATCACCTATTTTGTAATCTGGATAAATAACAATAAAAATTTTCATACATTACAGGAGGGAAAGTTAGACACCCATGATGTACCATAATTTCTGGGTTAGGTTAGGTTAAAGGGTAAGGTAGGGTAGGGATAGGGTAGGGTAGGGTAGGACCATTAAGTTAGGTTAGGTTAGATTAGGTTAGGAAGATGAAAATTTACTCTCCATATATATTCCTGAACGTCACGTAGTTACAATTTTTCCCGTTATATTTTTATTGACTTCGAACACTTAAATCGTTTTAATAAGTGTAACAACAACAAAAATATACAAAATTTTATCTAAATCAATTATTTTAATTTATTTTGTTATTTTCTGATAATTGGCAATATTTATTTTCGTGTATATGTACAGTACCTCGTAATCAAATGCGTACATAATACCCTCATTATATGCGGTTTTATTATACTATGTACGTTTTTTTGCACTAATGTGTTTATTTATGTAAGTATCCTCTGCAGTCCCGCTTCAGCCCCCAAGAGGTATGTGGCAACGGCCCGTCACGTGAACCATTAATATAAAAATGCAAGGTAAGTAGATACCAGGTAGCCTCACTCCCATTGGCTCTACGCTAATGAAAATAAATTTGAAATTTTTATTTAAGTATTTTTGAAGGCTTATTAGGGTATTAAGAGTTGGACAATAAATGTATGGAATGGAGATTTTTATTTTATTTTAATTGGAGTCACAGATTAAATATATAAACTAAATGTAAATATCTTTCTTGTGACGCTTGCGACCGATGGATTCAATCCAACGTCGCTGATTGGCTAGCGATGACATCACTTATTAAGCTCCGCCCACTTCGTTACATCAAACAGTAGAAGCGGGATATTTACAAGTGAAAGTGGAGTGTTTTTCTTTTATAACAATGATTTATTGCGCTGTAGCCACCTGCTAGTATAATTTGATTAGAGAAAAAATCTATACAGATATAATACCACAATATTACAAACGCATGAAGTGACAAAAGGGTCGTGGTTTAGCGATTTCGAGAGTAGAGTTGCCAATTAGTGATTTCCTATGGCCTGCGTGAGGCTACCTGGAACCTACCTACCTTGTAAGAAAGGGGATGACGGTTGAGTTGTCAGTTCCTTTCAGACGTTTATAGAATATAGACGTCATTGGCGCGAATTCAGCAGTAAGTTTTTCTTAAACTTACTGATAGGTAAATAATATCATGTAATTCGGTTTAGTGTTTTACCTGTACTTGTAACTGTACCTGTACTTGTATCTGCACCTGTAAATATATCTGTAACCTGACCTTGTATCGCTGCTTGTACTTGTATTTGCACCTGTTCTTGTGTCTGCACCTGTACATGTGTCTCTACATGTACCTGTACTTGTATCTTTACCTGTACTTGTATTTTCACGTGTACACGTATCTGTACCTGTACTTGTATCTGTGCTTATACATTTATCTGTACCTGTACTTGTATCTGTACCTTTACTTGTGTCTGCATCTGCACTTGTATCTGTACCTGTACTTGCATCTGTACCTGTACTTGTATTTGTACCTGTACTTGTATTTGTACCTGTACTTGTATCTGTACATGTACCTATACCTGTACAGTACTTGTATCTGTACCTGGACTTATATCTGTACCTGTAATTGTTTCTGTACCTGTACTGATATCTATACCTGTACTTGTATCTGTACCTGTACTTATAACTGTACCGGTACTTGTATCAGTACCTGTAATTGCATCTGCCTCTGTACTTGTATCTATACCAGTCCGGGAATTTCTATTTGTACTTGTATCTGCACCTGTACTTGTATCTGCACTTATACACGAATCTGTACCTGTGCTTGTATCTGTAACTGTACTTGTGTTTGTGCCTGTACTTGAATCTGTACCTGTACTTTTATCTGTACCAGTACTTGTGTCTTAACCTGTTCTTGTATCTGTATTTGTATCTATTCCTGTACTTGTATCTGTACCTATACTTGTCCCTGTATTTATATCTGTACCTGTACTTGCATTTGTTCCTGTACTTGTATCTGTACCTGTACTTGTATCTGTACCTGTACTTGTATCTGTACCTGTACTTGTATCTGTACATGTACATGCATCTGTACCTATACTTGTACCTGTATTTACAGTATATCTGTACAAGTACTTGCATCTGTACCTATACTTGTACCTGTACCTGTACACGTATCTGCACTTGCATCTGTACGTGTACTTGTATCTGTATTTATATCTGTACCTGTACTTGCATCTGTTCCTACACTTGTATCTGTACCTGTATCTGTAACTGTACTTGTATCTGTACCTGTATTTGTATCTGTACCTGTACTTGTATCTGTACCTGTACGTGTATCTGTATTAATATATCTAAATGGACTTGTATCTGTACCTGTACTTGCATTTGTTCCTGTACTTGTATCTGTACCTGTATTTGTATCTGTACCTGTACTTGTATCTGTACCTGTACGTGTATCTGTACCTGTACTTGTATCTGTGCATCTGTACTTGTATCTGTACCTGTACTTGTATCTGTACCTGTACTTGTATCTGTACCTGTATCTGTTGTATCTGTATACTTGTACTTGTATCTGTATCTGTACCTGTACTGTGCATCTGTACCTACACTTGTATCTGTACCTACTTGTATCTGTGTACGTGTATCTGTACCTGTACTTGTATCTGTACCTGTACGTGTATCTGTACCTGTACTTGTATCTGTACCTATACTTGTATCTGTACCTGTACTTTTATCTGTACATGTATTGTATCTGTACCTGTACGTGTATCTGTACCTGTACTTGCAACTGTACCTACACTTGTATCTGTACCTGTATCTGTAACTGTACTTGTATCTGTATCTGTATTTGTATCTGTACCTGTACTTGTATCTGTACCTGTACGTGTATCTGTACCTGTATTTGTATCTGTACCTATACTTGTATCTGTACCTGTACTTGTATCTGTACCTGTACGTGTATCTGTACCTGTACTTGTATCTGTACCTGTACGTGTATCTGTACCTGTACTTGTATCTGTACCTATACTTGCATCTGTACCTGTACTTGTATCTGTACCTGTACTTGTATCTGTACCTGTACGTGTATCTGTACCTGTACTTGTATCTGTACCTGTACGTGTATCTGTACCTGTACTTGTATCTGTACCTGTACTTGTATCTGTACTTGCATCTGAACCTGTGATTGTATATGTATCTCTACTTGTGTCTGCTGGGGTATTTGAATCTGTACCTGTACGGGAATCTTTACTTGTAATTGTATCTGTAAATGAACTTGTATCTGAACGTGTACCTTTGCTTGTATCTGTACCTGTACTTACATCTGTACCTGTACGGGAATATTTACTTGTACTTGCATTTGAATCTGAACTTGTATTTTTACCTGAACTTGTATCTGTACCTGTACTTGTATCTATATCTGTCCTAGATTTTCTACTTGTAGTGGGCCAGCGAGGCGTGGGTGTGGTGGAGTGTCCTCCCTGATCTAAAGTGTTATTGGAGGGGACATATTCAGAGTGTGGGAGTGGGAATTTCACAGTGTGTCGGTAAATATCGGATGTCACCCTAAGTATTGTCATCGAAGGTTCTTCTCATCCCTTACGACATTTATCCCAAATATTTCGTGTGCTCACCGGCGATCACCAAGCGAGTTGTGAGCACTTATACATGTGTTTGTACATGTACCTGTACTTGTACCTATCCTTGTACGTGTGTCTGTACCCATACTTGTATCTGTACCTGTACTTGTACCTATCCTTGTACGTGTGTCTGTACCCATACTTGTATCTTTACCTGTACTTGTATTTTCACGTGTACATATATCTGTACCTGTACTTTTATATGTGCCTGTACTTGTATCTGTACCTGTAATTGTGTTCTGACCTCACTAGGGGAAAGGTGACGGCAGGGTTAGCTTCCGAGGGATAATTATC
>NW_024748951.1:0-7258 GCF_018991925.1 Homarus americanus
CAGCAGGGGAGCGAAAAAAAAATGGCAACAATTCCCTTATATGTGATTAATGGCAGCAGTGGGGCGAAAACAAAAAATGGCAACAATTGCCTTATTTGTGATTAACGGCAAAAGAGGGGCGAAAACAAAAAATGGCAACAATTACCATATATGTGATTAACGGCAGGAGAGGGGCGAAAAAAAAATGGCAACAACTGCCTTATATGTGATAAATGGCAGTAGAGGGACGAAAACAAAAAATGGCAACAATTGCAATATATGTGATTAAGGGCAGCAGTGGGGCGAAAACAAAAATTGGCAACACTTGCCTTATAAATGATTAATGGCAGCATAGGGACAAAAACAAATACGGCAAATAATTGCCTATGTGATTAATGGCGGCAGAGGGACGAAAACAAAAAATGGCAACAATTGCCTTATATGTGGTTAATGGCAGCAGTGGGGCAAAAACAAAAAATGGCAACAATTGCCTTGTATGTGATTAATGGCAGGAGAGGGACGAAAACAAAAAATGGCAACAATTGCCTTATTTGTGATTAATGGCAGCAAATGGACGAAAACAATAAATGGCAACAATTGCCTTATATGTGATTAATGGCGGCAGAGGGACGAAAACAAAAAATGGCAACAATTGCCTTGTATGTGATTAATGGCAGCAGAGGGACGAAAACAAAAAATGGCAACAATTGCCTTGTATGTGATTAATGGCAGCAGAGGGATGAAAACAAAAAATGGCAACAATTGCCTTGTATGTGATTAATGGCAGCAAAGGGACGAAAACAAAAAATGGCAACAATTGCCTTATATGTGAATAATGGCAGCAGTAGGGCGAAAAAAAAAGGCAACAATCGCCTTATATGTGATTAATGGCAGCAGAGGAGCGAAAACAAAAAATGGCAACAATTCACTTATATGTGATTAATGGCAGCAGTGGGGCGAAAACAAAAAATGGCAACAATTGCCTTATATGTGATTAATGGCAGTAGGGGAGCGAAAAAAAATGGCAACATTCCCCTTATATGTGATTAATGGCAGCAGTGGGGCGAAAACAAAAAATGGCAACAATTGCCTTATTTGTGATAAATGGCGGCAGAGGGACGAAAACAAAAAATGGCAACAATTGCCTTATATGTGATTAATGGCAGCAGTGGGGCAAAAACAAAAAATGGCAACAATTGCCTTATATGCGATTAACGGCAGCAGAGGGACGAAAACCAAAAATGGCAACAATTGCCTTATATGTGATTAATGGCAGCAGAGGGGCGACAATAAAAAATGGCAACAATTGCCTTATATGTCATTAATGGCAGCAGTGGGGCTAAAACAAAAAATGGCAATTATTGCCTTATATGTGATTAATGGCAGTGGGACAAAAAAAAAATGGCAACAATTACCTTTATATATGATTCTAAGAAAGGCAGCAGTGGGGCGAAACAAAATTGGCAACAATTTGCATATATATGATTAATGGCAGCAGAGGGACGAAAACAAAAAATGGCAACAATTGCCTTATATGAGATTAATGGCAGCAGAGGGACGAAAACAAAAAATGGCAACAATTGCCTTATATGTGATTATTGGCAACAGAGGGGCGAAAACAAAAAATGGCAACAATTGCCTTATATGTGATTAATGGCAGCAGTGGGGCAAAAACAAAAAATGGCAACAATTGCCTTGTATATGATTAATGGCAGCAGAGGGACGAAAACAAAAAATGGCAACAATTGCCTTATATGTGATTAATGGCAGCAAAGGGACGAAAACAAAAAATGGCAACAATTGCCTTATATGTGAATAATGGCAGCCGTGTGGCAAAAACAAAAAATGGCAACAATTGCCTTATATGTGATTAATGGCAGCAGTGGGGCGAAAACAAAAAATGGCAACAATTCCCTTATATGTGATTAATGGCAGCAGAGGAGCGAAAACAAAAAATGGCAACAATTCCCTTATATGAAAAGGATTAATGGCGGCAGTACTGGGGCAAAAACAAAAATGGCAACAATTGCCTTATATGCGATTAATAACAGCAGCAGTGGGGCGAAAACAAAAAATGGCAACAATTGCCTGTTATGTGATTAATGGCAGCAGTGGGGCGAAAACAAAAAATGGCAACAATTGCCTTATATGTGATTAATGGCAGCAGTGGGGCGAAAACAAAAAATGGCAACAATTGCCTTATATGTGATAAATGGCAGCAGAGGGACGAAAATAAAAAATGGCAACACTTGCCTTATATGTGATTAATGGCAGCAGAGTATAATGAGACAAATCTCACAAGAAGAGAATTACATAAATAAGTAAGAATAGAGAGTAGGAATGTAAAGATAGGAAACTTGGTAGCGTGGCCTGGATGTTATTTACTCAGCGTCAATACGCTTATCTTATCTCGTATGTCAATACACATATATTACTTCTTAAAGGGACAACTTGTTAAACACCTCTTTGATACAACTATTTATTAATTCACTCAATGACATGGACACATTAATATCACTATTATATCGGGGTACTAACACATTATGCTTTACGTTACTTGACACTGACTCTCGGACACACCTGAATGAATCCACTTCCCACAGTAGGTAACTCACCCTAGGACGTTCTGACAAGACTCACGTGTACCCTGACGTAGGCCCAGTGAGTGCTGGCTGGGCTGCCTCCTATGGGAGAATCTGCTTAGCTGGCGATGCCGTGGTCTGGTCGGGAGGTCTCCCTCCCGACCTGGGGAGGGGACGTGCGTGACTCTGCTTAGTGAACCGAGTGACGACCCAAACGGGAGAGAGATGACAGCAACCAGAATGAGAATCAGTATGACCAGAATCAGAATGATAATGATAATGCCCGTGGACGGGACTGTAGGGCCTTTATATGGGGTCGGCCCAGCCGGCTTCTGACCTCTAACAATTAACACTAAACTGGTTTGATCTGGATAGCTGTGTGCAGGTGTGGTCCTACCCAGGTGTCTTGGTTAGGTGCGGTTGTAGGTCACCCGGCTCACGTCATTAGCGGGCGAGGTCAACTCCCTTGGGTCGACCTGAGGTGTTCAACCCGGAATGTGGTGGTACCACGAGGTCTGTGGTGTACTTGCTGTTATATGCGGCATAATTCTGGGCTGTAAGGTTTGGTCTGACAATCAATCATTACACCTCCCGCCAAGACCAAAGCTTCATCACAGAGACTGATGCCACATATAGACAGCAACGTCACGTGTGGTGTCAAAGATAATCCCTGGGGCGATAACATTTACAAACAACAATCTCATAGGTGTATGTTTTTCTACTTCCGCTAGTTTGATCTGACAAAGCTCACTATACCTCCCGCCAAGATCAAAGCTTCTATGCCAGGAGAAAAAGGAAACATAGCAAGTGAACATAGAATGAAAAAAAATCCTTCATATCTAGATTTGTATCCGAGACAACTTGCAAATCAAAACAACAACAGGTGTTACATCTCCTTATCAGCCCATGTCAAAAAAATTCATCTCGGTCAGTAATATGGATACAACATCGTGTTTCATGAACTCATTGAAACAAGTGAGACTAAAAAAAGACATTCTTTGAAGTAAACATCAACAAAAATCAGAGAAAATACTTCAAAATACACAAAAAATTTTCCTACTTCACATATTAGGGTATTGATATCTTTTTATTATACATCAACAACATCAGTACATTAGTTGGGTCCGGCATAGCTCACGTCTTCCATCCAGATGGTATCTGAAAAATAGGGGATGGCGGCAGCTCAGCAGCTGTAGTCGGTTGGTCCTTCATCATCGACTTTCTTGTGATGTCAGGACAGCACATCTTCTGTCTTCTTTCTTCACATAGCACGTCTTTTGTCTTCTTTCTTCACATAGCACATCTTCTGTCTTCTTTCTTCACATACCGCACCTTGTAGGTCGTTTCTCCACACCTTCTGACTTCTTCTCACTTCCTCCTGGTTTCTATACTATTCCAGACGAGTTTTCTGTCCCATCTGCGTTCTTCCTCTACGTTTAGAGCCTCATTTTCACCATCTTCTAGATGAATTTTCTGTTCCATCTTCCTTTTTTTCTTAGTACATCATCATTTTCAACATATTCCAGACGATTTTCTGCTCATCTGCGTTTCTTTATACATCTTCATTTTCATATTCCAGACGATTTTTCTGCTCATCTGCGTTTCTTTATACATCTTCATTTTCATATTCCAGACGATTTTCTGTTCATCTGCCGTCAGCCCCCTCCGGCCGGGATGAAGGCCGGTCCACTGCTTGGGCTGTCATCTCCTTCGATGACTGTAAGGCAGGTTCCGCGGACCAAGGCTCGCCCTCCGTACGTGAGTGTCGGCGAGACCAAAGACCGTCCTGTCTTACACCTTCCACAGTGGTGAATCCCTCCCTGGCTGGGCTCACCAGGGTTCGTTGTGTGGCGATCCATTCCACACTCCTTAACTTCCTACAGTAGAAAAATATAAAATCTCCTTAATCCTAGACCAAGGGAGGACTTGAAAGGAGTGGCGTGGTGTGTGGTGGGTTTCGTGCTGCCTTCATCAAGCTGCATTCATCACGCTGCTTTCATCATGCTGGTTCTTCTCTGCTCGTATGTACTGTGGTTGACGTCCGGCTGGCCATGGGTGGTACTGTGTGTGACATTTGACAGAGAAACAATCCTAAAGGGGTGATGGATTTGTTGGAAGTGCATTCGCAAAAAAAATGTTTACTTTATACGTTACGTCAATGTTTGGCAACTATCATTTCCGTCACGACAATGTTCTCATCAGGCTGGGTCGGGTAGTGAAGCTCTGCGCACTCCACTGAATATCATTCATCACTACACGTCAAAGAGTACATCGCAAATCAAAATAGCATAAAAAATACACTGAGTGAAGCTCTGCATTCATCGCAATATTACTTTATATTAACCATCATCATCAACACACAGCTTACGGGACAAAAGACGGGGGATTAGTGTGGTCAAGCGAGGCGGGGCGGGTCAGAAGGACGTGAGGTCACACGAGCGGGGTGGGGCGAGGTGGGGCGAGGCGGGGCGAGGCGGGGCGGCACTGGGCGAGGCGAGGCTGGCCAGGCCCAGCCAGGCTGGTGCGTTGCGGGTGAGGTGGGGAGGAGCCGAGGCGTGGTTGATCGGGCCAGGCCGAGGCTTCGCGGGGCGGGGAGGGGCACGGAACGGAGGGGCGGGGCAGGGCGGGGCAGGGATGGGAGGAAGGGTAAGGAGGGTGAGGTAAGGATTAGGACAGGGAGGAGGATGTAGGTTAAAAGACATGTTAAGTTATAACAGTTAGTACAGACACCGCTTTCATCACTGAGACACAATGGCCACATTTAACACTGACCAACAATCAAACTGCACTTGGGCTACTGAGAATGTCACAGATCGCGGGGGACACTGAGAAATTACGTTAAGCACTGAACATATTTCTAGTAAAAATTCGCGCCTACCACGACGAGAGACATTCACTTGAGCTGTAACGGAGACACACTAGGACACTTTTCACGCTACTACGCAGGAACTTCTTATTACGCACTTTTGAACTAACGAGCCAGGTGCTATGGCTAACGGGGGAGGGCACGGGTTTACTTTAAGTACACTGTTACCAATAACAAGGACGAGGAGGGCGTGGGTTAACTTCATAGTTTGCTGCCACCAATATAATGAGACAGAACACAATGAGAGGAAGAATATACATAAATAAGTAAGAATAGAGAGTAGGAATGTAAAGATAGGAAACTTGGTAGCGTGGCCTGGATGTTATTTACTCAGCGTCAATACGCTTATCTTATCTCGTATGTCAATACACATATATTACTTCTTAAAGGGACAACTTGTTAAACACCTCTTCGATACAACTATTTATTAATTCACTCAATGACATGGACACATTAATATCACTATTATATCGGGGTACTAACACATTATTCTTTACGTTACTTGACACTGACTCTCGGACACACCTGAATGAATACACTTCCCACAGTAGGTAACTCACCCTAGGACGTTCTGACAAGACTCACGTGTACCCTGACGTAGGCCCAGTGAGTGCTGGCTGGGCTGCCTCCTATGGGATAATCTGCTCAGTTGGCGATGCCGTGGTCTGGTCGGGAAGTCTCCCTCCCGACCTGGGGAGGGGACGTGCGTGACTCTGCTTAGTGAACCGAGTGACGACCCGAACGGGAGGGAGATGACAGCAACCAGAATGAGAATCAGTATGACCAGAATCAGAATGATAATGATAATGCCCGTGGACGGGACTGTAGGGCCTTTATATGGGGTCGGCCCAGCCGGCTTCTGACCTCTAACAATTAACACTAAACTGGTTTGATCTGGATAGCTGTGTGCAGGTGTGGTCCTGCCCAGGTGTCTTGGTTAGGTGCGGTTGTAGGTCACCCGGCTCACGTCATTAGCAGGCGAGGTCAAGTCCCTTGGGTCGACCTGAGGTGTTCAACCCGGAATGTGGTGGTACCACGAGGTCTGTGGTGTACTTGCTGTTATATGCGGCATAATTCTGGGCTATAAGGTTTGGTCTGACAATCAATCATTACAAGAGGGACGAAAACCAAAAATGGCAACAATTGCCTTATATGTGAATAATGGCAGCAGAGGGACGAAAACAAAAAATGGCAACAATTGCCTTATATGTGAAAAATGGAAGTAGTGGAGCGAAAACAATAAATGGCAACAATTGCCTTATATGTGATTAATGGCAGCAGATGAGCGAAAGCAAAAAATGGCAACAATTCTCTTATATGTGATTAATGGCAGCAGTGGGGCGAAAACAAAAAATAGCAACAATTGCCTTATATATGAGTAACAACAGGGCTGAAACAAAACAATTACATTAACCATATGAATACTTGACAGGAGAAGTGAAAACAAAAAAATAACAACAATTGCCTTGCTGCTCATGATAATGGCAGCAGAGGAACGAAAACAAAAAATGGCAACAATTGCCTTATATGTTCTTAATGGCAGTAGAGGGACGAAAACAAAAAATGGCAACAATTGCCTTATATATGATTAACGGCAGCAGTGGGGCAAAAACAAAAAATGGCAACAATTGCCTTATATGTGATTAATGGTCGCAGTGGGGCGAAAACAAAAAATGGCAAAAACTGCCTTACATGCGATTAATGGCAGCAGAGGGGCGAAAACGAAAAATGGCAACAATTGCCTTATATGTGATTAACGGCAGCAGAGGGACGAAAACAAGAAATGGCAAAAATTGCCTTATATGTGATTAATGGCAGCAGTGGGACGAAA
>NW_024748952.1:0-12104 GCF_018991925.1 Homarus americanus
CTCTATATGTGTGTAGGTATGAGTGAGTAACAGTTGCCGGTTACAGTGATACTTCATATTCGCTGGTGTTGTACTGTATGGCTTCGGTATTTCTTAATATACAAACGGCACCGTTAGGGGATTGAGGTATTTAAAAACCAGCCTGCATTACTTATATATAGAAATAAATAATGTGGCTTGGACAATAATGACGACTACTCTCTCCTACCTTCCCCAAACAAGGGCTTTTCGAAAGTATACATTGGACACAAATGACTTAGTACATACATTGGTGGTTTAACAAAAGCCCTCATTAGAGATAGGTGAAGGAGCACACAGTGAACATACAGATTAATGTTTGCACGCGTAGATCATGTAAGGTGAGGTGTTGAACACCAGACACGTGGTGTAGTAACTCCCTCACAGATGGCGTTATGAGGGGCCTGATGATGTAGCAGTTACCTCACAGATGGTGTTATGAGGAACTTCACATGATGATGCTGTAGCCAAACATTCACTACGTGGTGTCGTAGCATCTTGGGGACACCACGTGGTCGACATGACTCACTCATTCAAGTGGGTGAGGTGTGGTCCAAGGCCTCTCTATCGTGGAGTCTCAGGGGAAGTATAACTGGGTACCTGGGACCTCACTGTGTGAAGGTGGTTAGCTAGCTTGGGTAAGACTCAACTGCCGAGTTGTTTTTCACTGAGTTAAGCACTGTTCACCACTATTCATCACTGGTTCCATTCCTTTGCCAAATGAGATAGTACCTTATGGCAAGAACTTGTTGATAGTCCGGTGGGGAGGAGGGTTCAGGGGAGTGAGTTGGTATGGACCAACATATAATTAATAATAATAATAATAATAATAATAATTAACGGTTTATTGAAAGAGCTTGGCAGCCAGAAGGCTGAAAATATACAGTTACATATTTGGGGAATGGGTTACGAATTACAAATAATATACAAGTAACATGCGTGACACAAATAAGACATATAATAACTAGCTGGGGAAAAGCTCAAACTACAGTTCATTTCAACATAGTGACAGTGCAAGGAGTAGTGTTTACTGGGAGTGAGTACACTGATTTATTACAAGTTATCGATAATTTTTACAATGGTTGGGACTGGGCTGTTCTTATAGCGATCAGTTCGTGCACGTATGGGCTGGGCTGGATGCGGTTGTGGTGTCGAAGAGCAATTCTCGGACTAGGGATCTCAGGTGGTAGTAGGAGCCGGTGTAGAAGCTTCTTACCAAATTTGCAGATGGGGTCGTGGTGATGGTCAGTGAGAGTCTAAAGGGTCGGTCAGTGTGTTGAGCGCTTCTTGATATGTGGAGTAGGAAGGGTAGAGAATAATCTTGCATGGCCTCTTTTGCACTTTTTCTAGGTGTTTACGTTGTGTGGCATTTAGGGAAGAAGACCAGGTGAGCTTGGGAAGTATGAATGTTGTGTAAACACTGAGGAGCTCGTGTGCAGGAACACCGAGGGACTTGAGTCGGCGTAGGAGGTGGAGACGGAAACTGGAGGATTTGATAACTTCACTGGCGTGTGGTTTCTAATTTAGTTTGTTGTCTATGTTGACGCCGAGGAGCTTCGTGGAATCTAAAACCTGGAGTGTGTTCAGACCTAGAGTAATGGAAGGAGGTGGGACAATGTCGGAGGAGAGGTTGATGTGCATAACCATGGTTGTTGGTGGCCCAGTTTTGGAGACTGTTCAATAAATCCTGAAGGGCGGTACAGTTTGGAGCAGAATTGTTGACGCTGATCCCAATGGTGGAGTCGTCGACATATTTCCAGCGAGCAGGGGTTTCTCTTAGGGCATCATTGATGAGCATAAGGAAGCAGAGTGGTCCCATCTTGGTGCCTTGGGGGGCGCCACAGGTGAGTGACTGAAAGGTAGAGACAGCCAGCCCCTCAGGCATGCAAGCTTGGCATCCAGGTCACTGAAGGAAGTCTATAGCCCTGGTACTCGTGAACTTCCTCTCAAAGAAGCCCGGGTCAATAAGCAGTTGATGAGACTGTCTTGTGGTGACTAAATTTGAGCAACTGGTAAAATCAATGACAACCTTCTGAGACGTTTTTCGTTTCTCTGAGATGGCATTATAAATCAGAAGCTGACCGGGCAAGTCAAATCAAGTCAGTGGTGGAGAAATTTTCATATTTGCCAAATTGCTGTGAGGGTCTACTACGACTCCTGCAAGATCAGCAAAAGCCCAGCCAGTCGAACACAAAACTTTCACAGATTAGGCTGGGTATTGGGGTGATTGCAATAGGTCGTAGCTGATTTAAGGATTGTGGGTTGGTTGACTTGGGCACTGGTGATACATAAGAGGTCTTCCAGTCAGCTGGGCATCTGGCTTGACTGAGAGAAGCATTGATGATGGAGCATAGGGGTTTAGCAAGCTCCGGGGAGAACTCCTTGAAGCGTTTCATTGGTAAGTCAATGGGGGTGGTAGAGCGTTTTAATTTTAGTTTGTCCAGGCGTTTTGCTATTTCAAATACTTCTACTAAGTCAGTGGGAAGGGGGGGGGCTGGTAGGTAAGCAGGGAGAGTGGTTGTGTCAAGCCGGGGGAGCGTCTGGCATATAGTAGCGAAGTGTGTGTGTGTGTGTGTGTGTGTGTGTGTGTGTGTGTGTACTACTGTACTTTTTAGATCCTCCTACGCAACCTAACCTATTATAGTTAAGTATAGTAGGCTATACACTATTTTGTTAGTATGTGTTATAAAATGAAATTGCATGTTATTATTATTAATATTATTATTATTATTATTATTAGTAGTAGTAGTAGTAGTAGTAGTATATTATTATTATTATTATTGTTATTATTATTACATGCTAATATAATACTAAGTTGCCCGCCAGATTTCCTCAGAGATGGGAGGAGCACATTGGCGGCGGTGTTGTTTATACTCCGCCCGATTACTGATTCCTATTCACCGAGCCAGAGCTGGCGGGCGGCGTGTTATGTGCCACGTTTTGTTTCCCATTGGGCGTACCGCTCAGCTGGGGAGTAGGAGATTTCATAAAAAGAAAGTTTGAGTGGAGAGCACACCTTTTCCTTCACATACAGTTATCTTAGACCATCTACTAGTATAATAGTTTGCACAAAAATACTCTACACTCTTTCTAGGTTATTGTTATGTTTTTTTTTTTTTTTTTGATTTCTCATCAGATTGTGCATTCAACTAATATACACTATTAGTGTGTTTATTATTATGTTTTATAGTATTATTTCGTATAATATTGGGTAACACAATTAGAGTCACTAGTATAGTATATTTTCGGGGTTTATAGCAGTTTGTGGTCTAATAGTATCATGCTTTATGAGTGGTGTTCTATGTAGTGATGGATGATTAGGCAATAAAATATGCTTTGGGTGTTTATAGCAGTTTGTGGTCTACTAGTATCATGCTTTATGGGTGGTGTTCTATGTAGTGATGATTAGGCCATAAAATATGCTTTTGGTTTATTGCTAACAAAATATACTTTGCTCTACCGCTGGAGTGCAAAACATGGTGAAACTTACATACACCGTTAATAAAGTATTGGTGGAAGAAGAAGAAGAAGTAAGAGGAAGAATTGTGGAGGGAATGAACAGTGAGACAATGTAAAGCCTCCGGGATGGCGGCAGCGTTTCTGTTATTAATATATAATAAGACAATAGGAAAATATGTTGTTGTCTCTACCTGTATTATTACCTTTGCGATAGCATGGTTCAATTTTGGGAGGACATAGGAAGGAGCAGGAGGTTAGGAAGGGATTTGTAGTGGGAGAGATAGTGTCTGTGATCCTCGGGTCACCACTCCTCGGATTGTGTCAGTTCAAGTTTAGAAGCTCCAACAACTTTCCCTGAATACGAATTGGCAACCTTTCGATTTACAACAGGTACCTACTTACTGCTACAGTAGGTAGGTGAACAGGGACCAAGGGGGCTAGGAAGAGTGTCCAAACAACTTGCTCCTGCCTGCCTGTGTGATGTAGTCGTGGCCAGAATTAGGTTAGGATACAGACACATCTGGCTAGTTAGTAACGCTGTACCCATAAAGGAACACTCAGCATGTAAACTTGGTGATACACCTTTAAAGCACTACTATATTATTGAATGGGACACTGTAAAAGACTTCAGGCCACCTCACTTATTGTATCTTGAACTATGTCATTACTTCATTGAGGACATTACATTCTTGCTCTTTATCCCAAATTGGCTAGCCCACACTGGTAAATGTGTACTGTACTGTCAATGAATCTGATGTATTTCTTTGTGTATGAACCTGACTGAAAATAAGGTCGCCTCCCTGGCTGCTGCTGCTGCTAAAGCTGCTTCTGCTTCTGCTTCTGCGCCCTTCTAAGTCCCGTTTAAGTCCCCCACCCCAGGCCCCCGCAGTACCCCTTCACATCTACACCATTCAAAAACAATTTCACTCAATTTGCACAGAGTGTTATCCTGCAAAACGTTGATGTCGTATATTTCTCTCTTTAAGTGATATCCTGTGGCTCCGAAAGGAGCCTGTTTGGTTAGGTTGTCTTGTGTGAACGAACCTTGGGTTCTTATTTCTTCTCTGTCTTCTTGGGGAGGGGCACAGCTTGGATGTTAGGAAGGACACCCCCTTGGGCAATGGTGACTCCAGATAGGAGCTTGTTCAGCTCCTCGTCATTGCGAATGGCAAGCTGAAGATGACGCGGGATAATGCGGGTCTTCTTGTTGTCGCGGGCGGCGTTACCGGCCAGCTCGAGCACTTCTGCTGCCAGGTACTCCATGACGGCTGCAAGGTACACAGGGGCACCTGCACCAACACGCTCAGCATAGTTGCCTTTACGCAAGAGACGGTGGATCCTTCCCACGGGGAACTGGAGTCCGGCCCTGCTAGAACGGGACTTTGACTTGCCCTTCACTTTGCCTCCCTTGCCGCGTCCTGACATGTTGCTGCTGCTGCTTTTCGTGATAGGAGTTAAATTTCCGAAGAAAGAAAGAAAAATGCTAGTGACAGGGGGGAAGGAGGTTCAGAGGAAGAATAAAGGGAGGATGGAAGTGAATTTTAGAAGGAGAGAACAGGTGCAGTGGCTAAACACCGCTTGCGTGAGGGGGTAGGCAAAATGCCCCGAGGGTGCAACAACAACAACAATCAGGACGAGGCAGAGGGAGGGCGGGAGCAGGTCCGAGCAAGCAAAGGGCCAACGCAGGTGTTCTGATTGTCGTCTTAGCTCGGGCAGTGTTGGCAGAGCGTAGGAAGAACCGCCCCGCCACGGCGGCGGCGCAAGCCGAGAAACGCAAGTGGACGGACGCACAGGCACACACGATCAAAGCAAACAGAGAAGGTGAAAATATAGAAATTTTGCTAGTCGTAGGGTTGTTTGGATAAAGATGAAGGTAAAGTCTTTGAGCTATGTCAAAGGGGAACGGAGCGAGTTGGAGGAAGGGTTTTTGAATCTTTGAGCTTGAAATGTCAAAGTATTCATAGTAAGGAAGGATGAGCGTATCGTAGGAGAGTTTTTAGTAATAGCAGCAGACAGATTTGAGCTTTTTTGTCAAATTATGAACGGAGACGAGAATGAGATATAGGCTGAATGGTTTCAGTCTTGAGTTAGGTCGATTTTATTGAGAATTGGATGTCACAGACGTTGGGTATGTTTTAATTTGTTTCTGAGAGTTGTGGGTCTTTCAGCTATGTCAGAGAGAAATGGAGAGAGTTGGAGGAAGAGTTTTGAATCTTTGAGCTTGAAATGTCAAAGTATTCGTAGTAAGGAAGGATGAGTGTATCGTAGGAGAGTTATTTAGTAATAGCAGGGGACAGATTTGAGCTTTGTCAAATTGTGAACGGAGATGAGAGTGAGATATAGGTTGTTTGGTTTCAGTCTTGAGTTAGGTCGATAATGTTGACAGTGGCTGGTATAGAGGTTGGGTATGTTTGATTTGGTTTTGGAGAGTTGTGGTGTTATGAGAGGCTTTGTCTGGCGGGGGTGGGGGAGTTTGTGTTTGGGGATTGGCGGGGGTGGAGGTTGTATGTTGAGTTGAGGTGAATTACTTTTTTGCTTCGGGGGGGTTGTTGTGTGAGTGTGTATGCGTTTGCGTGGAAATGTAGTAAGGGGAGAGGGGGAGGGTTAGGATAATTGATATAAGGTCAGGTATGGTTCGGTTGTCGGGAGGAGGGGGGAGGAGAGGAGAGGAGAGGGGAGGCGAGGAGAGGAGAGGGGAGCTTTGGAGGTTGTTGGTTAATTTATAGTATGGAAGGATTCCTTAGGTGTGATATAATTTGTGTTCTAATGAATAGTTGTATTGAGTCATAGGTTTTAGGAAGGGTCGAAGGAGAAGCATTAGAAAAGGTCGGGTATATTAAGTTTTCTTTTGGGAGGATTGAGGTGTTGATTAGCTGGGTGGATAGTGAGTTAGGTTTTTTTTTTTTTTTTTTTTTTTTTTTGAGGGATTGTGAGTAAGATTGGGTGGGTTAAGTTTTCTTTTGGGAGGATTAGAAGGTGTTGATTAGTGATTGGATGGAGAGTTAGCATTTTTTTTTTTTTTTTTTTTTTTTATAGGAGGATTGTGAGTAAGATTGGGACGGTTAAGTTTTTCTTTCGGGAGGATTGTAGGTTTTGTTAGTGGTTGGCAGAGTTGGGTTAAATATTGCTTTCTTTCTTTCCTTTGGCTTGTAAAGGACTTCTGCAATTGCGTTGTAGGCTCTTGCAGGTATTCTAAGTTCCAGGTCCCATTCTAGAGGGAGAGGGTTTGAGTACAGGTACAATGCACCCCTTCCCGACCTTATTGGCTAAGGGAGGCGTTCATGTCATCTGTATGTTGGTACCATATTGTTAGGTACACCTCTCCGACCATATTGGCTAAGGGAGGTGCCCATAAAACAGTGTTGGTAACATTCATGAGGGAGAGGGTTTGCGTACAGGTACTGTGCACCTCTCCCCGACCTTATTGGCTAAGGGAGACGTACACGTCATCTGAGTTAGTATGGGATGGGTAAGTTAGGTATTTTTTTTGGGAGGAGTGATAGGGTGTGGTTAGTTAATGGTAGAATGGTTATTTTTTATTTTGTGTGGGATTGCTAGTATGGGATGGGTAAGTTAGGTATTTTTTTTGGGAGGAGTGATAGGGTGTGGTTAGTTAATGGTAGAATGGTTATTTTTTATTTTGTGTGGGATTGTTAGTAACGGCTGGGTATGTTAGGTTTTTATTTTGGGGGGATTGTTAGGGTCTATTCTTTCTTTTTTAGGGGGGGGGTGTTAGTGCAGGCTGAGTGGGTTAGTTTTTATTTTTGTCAGGTGGTCTTGAAGTTTGAGTAGGTGGCGTGGGGTTTTAGGTAGAGGAATCGTTGGGTGGCGAGGTTTAAGGAAGTTGGAGTTTTAATTTGAAGGAATTTTTTATTTTTTTTTATTTTTTTTTTGGGTGTGGTTATAGGGAAGTTATCAATACAAGGGAGGTGGGAGGGGAGTGTTTGGTCTGTTTAGTATGGAGGGATTTCTGTCTCTGAATCTGCGTGGGAGTATGATGTTGTCGAAATAATCCTCCCATTGAGGGTAATTAGTGAGGAGTGATTCTATTTGTTTGTCACCTAGTTGTCTCCAGTAGATGTTAAGTGGGGGGACGGAGCTGAGTTCATGTAAATGACTATTTCGGGTGAAGGATGACCAGTGTGTGTTATGGATGAATCTTAGTGCTTTGTTTTGAATGACTTGAAGTTTCTTGGCGCTTGCTGGTGGTGCTAGCTGGAGTGTGTTAGGTGCATAAGTCAATAGTGGGCGTATGAGGGCTTTGAATAGGTGTGTTTTGGTTTTGATTGATGCGGTTCTGAATCTGTATATATTCCCGAGTGTTTTCTTTGCGATCAAAGCCTTCATATTGGTGTGTAGTGTCATGGTGAAGGTGTTGTTGAATGTGACTCCTAGGATTGTGTTTGTTCGTTTGATAGTTATAGGTGAAGGGTAGGCGATGTAGGGGTTTAGGTAAATGTGACGTGGTTGTCGTCTTTTGGTGCCGAAGTAGGTGATTTGTGCTTTGTTCGGGTTGGTTTGTATTCGCCATCGGAGTTCCCATTGTGTAACTTGTTCGAGTTCCCTGTTAGCTTTGTCTGTTAGGTGATCAAGAGTTCTGTGTCTGACTAGTTGGGTTACATCGTCGGCGTACTGTATTGTCAGAGAGTCGATGTGTAAGGGGTCAGGTAAGTCGTTTGTGTAAAGAATGTATAGTGTTGGGGACAGGACTGATCCTTGTGGGACTCCTGCATGCAGTGTGAAGTGGTCAGAGTAGGCAGGTGTGACTTTTATCCTCATTTTTCTGTCTGTTAGGAAGTTACATAGTAATTGTTGTGATTTTTGAGGGAGGTTAAAATTGGTGCATATCTTGTACTTTAATCCATCGTGCCAAACTGTGTCGAAGGCTTTTTGTACGTCTTTTGTAATGAGTGCTATCTTGTATGCATCTTTGTTCATGTGGAGGTAGTTTGTGATTATATTGAGTGCGTCTTGAGTTGGGTGGTGTGCTCTGAAGCCGAACTGCTTGTAGGACAGTAGTTGTTCATCTTCAAGGTGGTATCTGAGGCGGGTGTTGTATAGTCTTTCAAAAGTTTTGCCTAAGACTTCTAGTATGCTGATCGGTCTGTAGTTTTGAGGATCTGTTGGGTTTTTGTTTGGTTTAGGTATCATGACAGCTGTGGCTGTCTTAAAGAGCTTTGGGAAGTATCCTGTAGCCAGTTGGGTGTTGTAGAGGTATGTAATGGCTGTGATTGTTTCTCGGGGCAGGTGCTTCAGGATTGCTTGACCAATATTGCTGTCACCTGGAGTTTTCTTTTTGGTTTTGTCCAGTGCTTGTGCGACTTCTGTTGAGGTGAAAGGAGCAGTGAGGGTGTGGTCCTGTGTGAGAGTGGAGGTATCTATAGTGTTGTCAGGAGTTGTTCTGTCGTGAAGTGTTTGCATGTGTGTGGTGATGTTGTTTATGTGGTTTAAGATGTACCTTTGTTGTGTGGGGGGGTGTGGGTGGAAAATGTGTTCCCAGTGTTGTTTTAGTGTTTGTGCTACCTCGGCTGGCTCATTGATTTTCCTACCATTTACTAGCAGGTGATCAAAGGGGAGTTTCGCAGTTCCTTTCAGCCTGGCGATCCTTTGCCAAAATTCTCGGGGGTTATGTGTTCTGTGTTCTTGGGCAGCCTCTACGAGTTTTGCCCAGTGAACCTCATGATCTTGACGGAGGCTATGGATGATGTGTGTTCTTAGTGTGGAGATGTCTGTGGAAACTGGTGCTAGGTTAAGTTTGTTTAGTTCGAATCGTGTCCTGTAGCAGTGAAGTAGGCGTTGAGTTCTTATGGAGGGTGTGAAGGAGTATTTTTTCTTGAACCGGTGTTTAGGAATGTGGGTATCTGCTATGGCGGTGATAGTGTTGAAAAGGTGTGTCCAGGTTTCCTCAATCATCCTAGTGGGTTGGTGTTCGAGGTTGAGAGTGTATTGTTGTTCAGAGAGTGTTTTCTTGAAGGCATCCCAATCTGCGTGTTGATGCTGGTATTGAGGTGAGGTTGTTGGGAGGAGGATGGGATTGTTGGAGAGGTGAAGAGTGATGGGAATGTGGTCTGAGCCTGATAGGGGGCCGGGAGTGATGTAGTGTTGGAATTGGAGGGCAGGGGTGTTGGTGATGACGATGTCTGGAGTGCCTTTGCCGTGAGCAGCGTAGAATGTGGGGAAGAAAGGGCCAATGTGGTGAAGGTTTTTGTGAGTGACCAAAGCGTGTAGTTGTTGGCCAAGGGGGTCGATGCGGTTGTGTTGGAATGCGGTGTGGTGTGCATTGAGGTCGGCCATTAGTATTACAGGTAGGTGTGAGTTGTTAAAGATGGAGTTTAGGTCTGTGAAGGGGATACGTGAGTCAGTGGCCACCCTCGTGGCCACGAGTGCCTGTCTCTGCGTCATCCGCAAGCTACGCCCCACCTCCAAGAGGGAGGGACGGCCTTGGATGAACGATACTACCGCTGCGTCCACAGCACGCCACCTACACCCACCAAATGGTGCGCGATTACTGAGTGAGTCGCCAGTCGCAGTCGGGAGCAGTCGCAATCAGGAGCAGTAGAAGTCAGAGCGAAGTGGAAGCCGGAGAAGGAACAGTCACAGCTGATTGGCTAGACATTGGACCTATCCCACCTTCCCACGTACCCTGGAAAACCCAAGCTCCTAACCGCCATTTTCCTACTGACAATTCTGTTGATTCAATCAACACATTGAGCCTCTCCTACAGTATCGGACCTCCCTTAGGAACCCCGAATGCTGCTGAGGGGCTTAGTGTGAAGAGAGAGTCGGCAGTGAGTTTTCAGACCTTTTTCTTCTACTCTAATCCTTCTCTTCCGTGCCGTGAAAGGACCTATTCCCCTGTCAGCTGACGTACAGGGGAGTATTCGTCTGGAAACGCCCTCTGTCCCCACACCTCGCTAGTGCGTGTTTGTGTGAAGGGTGGAGGGACAGCACAGCCTGCCGATTCGCCTGGGGACCCCTGTGATAGTGCAGGGCCTCCCCTACGTGAGGGGCGCAGGAAATTAGGGACTGTTAGGGGAGATCTCCATAAATCTCCAAATCAAACAGGTAACATGCCTTCAATTAAAATCAAAGTGGACCGTACCATCCAACCGTGCACCGACCTCGCCTCACTTATTTTCCAGCTGACATGTATATTTCAGATCCGTTCCTTCACCAATGACGACATTGTCAAAATATTTGTACAAACTGATGAAGATGCCGACCTATTCCACTCCCCAGCAGTGAACAATAGACTGAGGGACAATGGCCTAACGGTCCTCAGTTCACCCGAATACCGCGCAAAATGCACCCTCATATGTAGGAAAGTCATTCCTCAGATCTTTGACAACCCTAACCTATTGACAGAACTCAACTCACAAAACACCCCCCAAATGACATATGCAGCCCGGATGGGAACTCTCCCCATGTTAAAAATCACTACGGCTACTCAAACTGACGCCATCAAATTAAAATCATACGGAATTAAAATCGGCAGCAATATCATCCCCTCAAGAGACATTGAATTTCAACATTACATACAGGTACACCAATGTTTTAATTGCTATCAATTCGGGCACAACACCAACCGTTGCAGTAATACAATAACCTGCTCAAAGTGTGCCAATCAAGGCCACTCATACCGAAACTGCACTGCCACGGTAACAAAATGCTGCAACTGCAAAGGCCCTCACGCTGCCATCAGCAACAAGTGCAAAATTAGACTCGACAATAGCACAACACCCCTCCCTCCCCGCCGATCACCTCCTACAGCACCACCTCCACCTCCCCACCACTCACTCCCTACTGCCTCGGCCCTCCCCACCCGCACTTGCTGGACCAACAACGTGACCGCCCCCCCACCCTCCTCCGACATGGACGCAAAAATCACCACCATCATACTTCTGGCACATACCCTAAGCAACGGAAACAGGTCTCTTTTTCTGAAACTGGCAATTGATGGTTTGAGGGAGAACGGCCTCCCTACCATACACATTCCTGATTCCTTCAGAACCGGTCCCGACCTCATCTTCCCCACTGCCCCCATCCCCGACCGGACCAGCATGCCACCCCCTCCCCCCAGAGAAGCCACTGCAATCTCCCTCCGCCCCTCCACTTCTGCCATGCCCACACCTGACTTATCTCACCAACCTACTGTTACCTCACCCCCCGGAGTAATCAGTCGAAAACCTCCCGACCCCTCCACCTTGACCTTGCCTACACCTGACTTTTCCCACACGACTACGATGAACTCCCGAACCTCCAAACTCCGAACCAAACCCAATCTTCCCCTAACACCTCAGACTCCCAAGAATAAAATGGCTGCCCATCCCCCACTGAAATGGTGGTCAAGACCACTAGGCCTAAGAGGAAAAACACCTCCCCCCTTTCTTCCTACACACCTGACTGCAAAAGAATTATAAAATACACACATCCAACTAAATCTATAATTAAAGTAAATCTATTCGGCACTACCCCAAAGAAAACAGGAAACAACCCCGACACGAACCTAGCACACTCCACTCCTCTTCCCGACTCCCCGACACACACAGTCACGTAACCGCCCATCCCTCACCTACATACACCTCCCTCAGACCTCGCTCACAGTCACTCGACAAGTTAGACCTCAT
>NW_024748953.1:0-6813 GCF_018991925.1 Homarus americanus
TTTTGTGAGGCCGTTCCCCTGCCTGTGGGTTATTAGATAGTAGATGGGACAGTGGGAATCTCGTTAATCCATTCATCTTGGCGTCACTAATTAGATGACGAGGCATTTGGCTTTACCTTATGAGTCATAGTTACTCGCCGTTTACCGGCGCTTGGTTGAATTTTTTCACTTTGACATTCAGGCACTGGGCAGAAATCACATTAGCGTCAACATCCATCAAAGACCATCGCAATGCTTTTGTTTTTAATTGAACAGTCCGGATTCCCTGTCGTGCCAGTTCTGGAGTTGATCACTGGGCGCCAGCCGAAAGTGGGATTGTAGTGAACCCGAACGGCCCGCCTCCCGCACCTCTTACTACAAGAGCTTTGGAGGGACGGCGAACACCGAAACAACGCCCGCGCAGCTTCGCGCGTTCAAGAGGCGGTCGCCGGTCAGCTTCGATTTAGGCGCTAAACCGCAGCGCGCCCGCCGAAGGCGCATGTCGACATCATCCTCGCCGGACGAACCGCGGCGGTTGCCCTAACACGTCCCCTACCGTCCACCTCGCGAGTCTGCGCCCGAACCCAGGCCAGCTTCCCGCTGGGCGACTGGCCCGATCCTCAGAGCGATCGCCATATCGAGATTCTGGATCCTGGTGCCGACTTCCCTTACCTGCGACCGAATACTATCGACCAGGGGCTGCCCCGGGAGACCAGATGCCTTAGATACGCACAGGCCGAAAGCAGAGCGCCCGCCGGGCTGCGAGTTCGACAATGCCTGCGGGATAACCACCTGGCATTTTTCACGGACGGCGGTGGCTTTTCCGAGACGCCGCCAAACATGGCGCTCATTGCCGATCTTGCAACGCCCTCTCTCTGAATGAGGAATTTCTGAACCGCGGCACTTGTAAACGAAAAGAACTCTTTCCGGACCACGCCGGTGGAAGCCTTGAGCTTGGTTTTCGGTTACTTGAGGACCCAGCAGCGGGCATGTAGCATTCCCAAGGGCGCACACACACCACGCTAGGGGTTCAGGCCTACCAGTTCACCCGGAATAAGTACGTATTCCCTTTCGCCACTCGTCCTTTGGCCTTTCACTTTAGACTGTGTTACTTAAGACCGAGGTAGATAGATGAACTACTTAGTTGTAGTTGTTCCTTTCTTCTTCTCCTCTGCTCGTGTTGCATTGCCTGCGAGCGTGGATCGGAAAAACCTTAACTTCTGGGCTTAGGCGACAACCCATGTCAACTGATGTTCACATGGAGACCCTTCTCCTTCAGTCATCAAAGTCTCTCTCAGTATTTGCTACTACCGCAAGATCTGCACCAAGTGGCGGCTCCAGGCCGGCCCGCCAAGCCACCCTCGACCCTCCTACTCACCGGGGCTTCGAGACCTCGCCTTGAGCAAGGCAGTAGTCGCCAGCCGGTCGGTGTCAGGAGAATGTGGCCGCCGCGCCACCCCAGGGCTAGTTGCCCGGCAGGTGAGTTGACCCCACCACCCCACTCCTTGGCGGATTCAACTTCCATAGCCACGTCCTGCTGTCTATAGCAACCAACGCCTTTCAATGGGATCTGAATGAGCATTCATTTAGGCCCCCTTAACTTTCGACGTTGGTTCATCCTGGCACCAGTTCTGCTTACCAAAAGTGGCCCACTAGATACTCAGATTAGTGTGAACTTCATCCTAAACAAGCTTCGACATCTACCCATTTAAAGGTTTGAAATAGGTTGAGACGTTTTCGTCCCAAGACCTCTAATCATTAAGCTTGCAGGATGAAATTCACCCTCTTTGAGTTCAGCTATCTGAAACTTGAGGAGGAACCAGCTTCTAGATGATTCGATTAGTCTTTTCGCCCTATACTTAGCTCGGCGATCGATTTGCACGTCAGAATGCTCACGGACCTCCACCAGAGTTTCCTCTGGCTTCATCCTGGCCAGGCATAGTTCCACCATCTTCGGGGTCCCCAACATATATGCTCGCTGGGCGCACCGACTGCCCGCCAGGCCTGCCAGTGCGCCTCGCCGTTACCGGCGGCCGCTTCGGGGCGGACGCTTCGCGGCGTCTTGGCAGAGTCCGGGCCTCGCCCCCCTCCATGAGAAATTAAACTTCGACCATCGCCCTGAGGAGCCTCCACCACGCAACGTCAGGGCGGAAAGTATCTCACCCGCTTAGTGTGGCGTGGCGAGGCCGCGGGCAGCGATCGGGGATGGGGCCCAATGAGCGCGAGCCTGTTATTGCAGCTGCCCGGGCGCCCGTCACCATTTCGCCTTTGGGTTTAGTGAGCCCGTTGACTTGCACACATGTTAGACTCCTTGGTCCGTGTTTCAAGAGCGAATTGGTGGATCTGCGACCTTTTGACCGCGAGCAAAACCGCCGCGAGCGGCGGCGAAGCTGCTCTCGCGACAGTCTGGTGCAGCCAGGACACCGGTGGTTTACCGTCTCGCGGGTCTCCCCTAGACGAGCTGAGGAGAGTCGGCGGCGAGGTACCAGTCCGACCGGAGCCTTCGACGTCCCCGGCAACAGGTGCGGTGACCTACTCTGGTCGCCGCCGGCGCCAGCGTGGTGGGCGCCAAGCATTTTTAGGGTCGCTCAGTGTAACACCAGCCGACAGCCGACGAGCTGAATCCCCACAGTTCGACCTTCGAGTTTCCACCCGTTTGGCTCTTAACGGTTTCACGTACTCTTGAACTCTCTCTTCAAAGTTCTTTTCAACTTTCCCTCACGGTACTTGTTCGCTATCGGTCTCGTGGTCATATTTAGCCTTAGATGGAGTTTACCACCCGCTTTGGGCTGCACTTTCAAGCAACCCGACTCTACAGAGAGGCCCTTTCCGACCGTCCCATCTGTACCCTCACGGGCGCCGCCATACGGGCCTGTCACCCTCCATGGGCAGTGGCCGCTTTCAAGCTTGACTTAGACGGTATGGGACGGCGTGCTGGACCCTCTGAAACGCAACACCCCTCGTGCCCGAAGACATCGAGGTTATGCGCTGGGCTTTTCCCGGTTCAGTCGCCCTTACTAAGGGAATCCCTGTTGGTTTCTTTTCCTCCGCTTATTAATATGCTTAAATTTGGCGGGTAGCTCTCTCCTACTACGAGGTCGATCGTGGTCTCATCATCCTTAGGGGGAACAAGTTTCCCAACCACGAAGCGGAAGACGCTCTGCCACCGACTTTCTTCACCACCGACATTACCAGGCAGGAAGGTTTGAGGGGCTTGTCGCGGGGGTACCAGCGGCCATGGCGCCGGCACTCCCACCCCTGACTCCGTTCCTTCTCATTGAGTGGTAAATAGCCAATAGGAAAAGTGTTCCAGCAGAACATCTCTCGCAGAGTCATATACACACACAGTTTTAATGCATATACGCTCGTGTTCCGCCCTTACTCGGCCGCACCTTTGCTGCTTAAACTTTGACCTCTTTCCCCGTTCCCGCATGCCACAGCAGTGGCACTTGTTTATCCGGAGAAAGAGAGCGAGAGTCGCAGTATTAATTGGCGTGAGCGGCCTTTCCGGCTGCAGAACTAGTGCTCTATCCCGGCGAGCGCCGTTATGAGGCGCAACACCGTCTTTAACGCGTTTAGAGAGAACTCCCCCTGCCTCCCTCCCAGTCATGAGATAGACGTGGACTCGTGGCGAACTCTCAAAGAGAACGCCACACCGCGTCTGACCGTGGGAGAGGGTGGAGGAGCGCGTGAGGAAGAGCACGGCGTCACCCAAGCATTCTCATCTCTCTGCCTGCACCACTACATGGTAGACTGCGGGCCCAGGCGCACTCATCAATTTAGGTTCCACTGCAATGCATGCCAAGCACTCTTTTCGAGGTGATAGACGAAATTCCGGCGGGGCTTACTTAAAAAATATCCGACCCGGTTTCGTTTCCTCTTCGTGGGATGGAGTGCCTCTTAGAACATGTGCAGCATCAGCCATGAGCGGCCGACGGCCATTCGTGTCTCTGTGGACAGCAGGCAAAAGAGCGCCGCCTCCAGTTATTTGCGAGGGCGACAACTGTCGCTTTGTTGTGGTTGAATGTGGGTGCGCCAAGTCCATGGACTTGCTAGTGATAGGCTTGCTTGTTTTTAAGGGCACGCCTCGCGCAAGGCGCGGGCGATTAAACCCCAAGGCGGAAGCTCGGTTCGGGTTACCCTCGTGTCGGGAGACAGTCAGCAGGCACCGAACTCGCAGCAACCGATGGATGTATATTTCCGACCCTCGTAGAGGAGTGGCGGCGACAAGCTCATATGGCTGCCGCCGCCGCAATATGCGTTCAACTTGTCGATGTATCTGGTATTCTTGCGATTCACATACCGACACGCAGTTTGCTGCGGTCTTCATCGACCCACGAGCCGAGTGATCCCCCGTTAAGAGTTGTGTATTTGCCATTTGGTCTTTTTGCGACTAACCATCACAGGTCGAGTCTCAATGAAAGGGTTTGACAGACATAGCCCAAGTTTGTGGTTTGGGTTTGGCCGGACGGCTTGTTGTTGTTTTTTGACACTTGAATTTCACTCTTTTTGGGTCAAGAGGCTTATTCGTCGGTAGTAAGGAAGCAGACTGTTGCCGTCAACTAAATCGTCCTCTCCTCCGGTCTTCGCCAGTGTAGTCCACCTAGCGTGGTGGTACCTATTTAGTGCGGGGGCAGGATTGTCCTCTTTAAGCTGCTGGGTTGCTTGAAACAGAGCCGAACGCCCAAATCAGGAAGTATTAGTAGTTTTAGAAGCGCCCCGTTCTCTTTCTCTGTTAATGATCCTTCCGCAGGTTCACCGGAAACCTTGATACGACTTTTACTTCCTCTAAATGATCAAGTTTGGATCTTTCCGTCCTGGCTCGGTGACGACCCCAAAACCCTCGCGAACGCGGGGCGACAATCCAAGCGCCAGTCGAGCCTCACTAAATCATTCAATTCGGTAATGGCGGCGAGGCGGTGTACAAAGAACGGGGGCGTGGTCAGCGCAAGCTGATGACTTACACTGCACAGAATTCCTCGTTCATAGGAAACAATTGCTGGCTAATCTATCAAGAAAGGCTTTTGAGCGGTTTGCCTGTCTTTCGGGAGGAAAACTCGTTGATCCTTCAGTGTAGCGTCTTGCAAGAACATCTAGGGGCATTGACTGTTATTGCTCAATCTGTGTGGCTAGAATTGCGCTTATCCCTCTAAGAAGAAGTTTGAACTGGACACCATTTTCTGGAGATCAAGTCGACTACTGAGCCAGAGTCTCGTTGTTATAGGAATTAACCAGACAATCGGCTCACAACTAAACGTATGCACCACCACCTACCGAATCGAAGAGCTCTCAATCTGTCAATCCTTCGGTGTCTGGGCCTGGTGGGGTTTCCGTGTTGAGTCAAATTAAGCGCAGGCTCCTCTCCTGGTGGTGCCTTCAAATCAATTCCTTTAAGTTCAGCTTTTTACCTTACTTCCCGGAACCCAAAGACTTTGGTTTCCGGGCTTTGCCGTTGGGTCATGGGAATATCGCCAGCGGATCGTTGAGTTAGGGCATGGTTTGTGGTTGAACTAGGCGATATATGATGCGCCGAACCTCAACTTTCGTTCTTGATTAATGAAAGCATCATTGGCGATGCTTTGAGTAGTTAGGTCTTGCGGCGGTCCAAAATTTCCTCTAGCGTCTATTTCTGATGTGCGGCCTGTTCGATTGGTCGTTACCTCTGGTTCGAAAATAACAAGATAGAACGGGTCCTGTTCCATTATTCCATGCGTCACCATTAGGGCCATTCAATAGCCTGCTCTGGGCACTCTATTTTCAAGGTAAACTCTCCGGCCCTTTCGGGACCTCGACAAGCGTCGGTGCGAGCAGGCGGGGGCGGCTGTTCGGGCGTGACAGTAAGCAGGGCGGTGCAATTGGGAACTGAGATCAACTTCTGGCTTTTTAACGCAACAACTTTATGCGCTATTGGAGCTGGAATTTCGCGGCTGCTGGCACTAGACTGCCCTCCAATGGATACTCGTTAAAGGATTTAAAGTGTACTCATTCGATTAAGGCCTCGGATGAGACTCACATCGTTATTTTTCGTCACTACCTCCCGGTGCGGAGTGGGTAATTGCGTGCCTGCTGCCTTCCTTAGATGTGGTAGCCGTTTCTCAGGCTCCTCTCCGGAATCGAACCCTGATTCCCCGTTACCCGTTATAGCCATTGTGGGCGCATAACCTACAATCAGAGCTGATAAGGCAGACACTTGAAGAAGCGGCGCCGGTGCGGAGACCGTGCGCTCAGCCGAAGTTATTCAGATTCACCACAGGTGGGTTACGGACCGGGGCCCGACCAGTTTTGAACTAATATGCGCTCTTCCCTTGCGGTCAGAGACCAATTGCATGTATTGGCTCTAGAATTGCCACAGTTATCCAAGTAATTGGGTTTACAGATCAATGGATCATGTGATTTAATGGCCATTTGCGGTTTCGTTAATCGGCTTATGCTTCACTTGCATGGTAATCTTTGAGACAAGCATATGACTCTGGCGGGATCAACAGGTAACTGCTGCTGGCGGCACCCTGTCCGGCGGCAAAATAGTGAAGTTGAGAAAGCGAAGGCTGGGCGAGGACCGCTTACATTGGCCAGAAACATAAGCAGATGATCAGATCTAACACCTTCTACCTGTATCCTCAGCGCAACAACCACCGTGTGTGCCAATCTCCTCCATATCCGGCTCCTCTTTGGCTCAGCGGTTGGCCGACATTGGGCAGGGACACTTACGTTAAGCGAATCTCCTCCTTATCCGCTCCTCTTCTCTTTTGCTGGCGAATCGAGGAGCAATGGGCGAGGACCTTACGTTGGCCATAAAGCCATAAACTAGATGATCAGATCAACCTGCACCTTCTC
>NW_024748954.1:0-5000 GCF_018991925.1 Homarus americanus
GTTGAACTTATTCTATCCTAAGTGTGACTTAGAAGCCTTAAGAGACCAAAAATACCACATGGTTGTGTAACCCTTTTATTTCATACTTTAATACTTTCTTATTGTTCTTGGTAGACAATCATATTATTAATTATTTAAGTGAATAGATTACTGCCTGTAACTCATGCCATAGAGAAAGAAAATTTTGCTTTTGCACGTTTTATGAGTTTGTCATTCTGTTCACTCATAGAGAGGGTTATGTTTCTCAGTTTCTCTGTTTTTATGTGTTGGCATTAGGCAAATAAAAATTGAAAGTGGCATCCTCATTGTGGAGGGGTTAAAGACCATAGGTGTTTGAGGTACGGTAATAACATTGTGACAGCAATGCTTCCTCAGTACAGCATGCCCTTAAAATTCGCGGGGGGGTTAGGTTCTCAAAATGTCTGAGAATAGCCAAATCCGCGAATAACATTTGTGGACGGTGGGCATTTTTACTCGTGTGAAAAAAAAATTATTTTCCCTTTATGTGTGTGCCCTTAGGACACTTATTTCTTTTATTTGTATTGTATATATGTGTTTGTGTATGTAGACATGGACCATTCTAAAGAATTAAAATTTTATATATATTTTTTTAAAGGAGTTTGAAGAAGAGGAACGTGATTATTTCTTCAGTAACACCTTACCAGCAATGATACGTCTAGCTCTGAATTTACCCAAGCTTGTTACGCAGCCCCCACCACTCCTTGTTAGTCGAGCCGCACACTCCATCACGCTCTCACAGATGCAGGTGTGTTGTGCATGTCTTTTTTTTTTTTTGTCTTAATATTTCTCCCTGTTTTCTTGTTCCACTCAAAAGGAATTCAGTGTTTTAGTATATTAAGAACATTTTGGAATACTATACGTGACCAATCATATTTCAAACTAATCTTGCAATTGCTCTTATAAATGTCTTAAGTTTGTTCCAGTATTTCCATAAATCACAAGCTGAGTTGTTACCAAAAAGGGGTTCCCACTTTTTTCAAGGCAAACCAAGAAACAGGAGAAACTCGTTTATGTCTAGCTCATTTATATCATTTACACTAAATATTGAATAGTCCTCCTCAAATATATTTCGGTACCACAAATGGGTAATAATAATAGTACTTCAATAATAATAATATAATAATAATGATAGTTAAAATAATATTTATATTGTAATACCGGGTAATATTAATAATACAGTGACCCCTCCTTAACGAACTCAATCCGTTCCAAAGGTCGTTCGTTAACCGAAAAGTTCGTTAACCGAAACCATTGTTTCAATGGGTTTTTGGGTAATTGGTTCCAGCTCACCGAAAATTTCCTAAATTCAACAAAAATGGTAGAAAAGTTCACTTACTTTGAGGTGCGTATGTAGAAGGCTCCTGGATGATGATGATGATGATGGGATTTAGAATGGGGGTGGAGGAGAAGGAAGAAGAGAAGGCATTGGGGTGGAAGAGAAGTCACCCCATGGTGCCATTTCACCCATAAAATTTTAGCTCTCTGGTGTAATTCAAGATTATTTTCTTTAAATCAACACTGCACTGCATTATATATTGTCAATACAGTATGTAAAATATATTTCAAAATGACCAATAATTTGCTTGGAAACACACAAAAAAAGCGTTTAGTTGAAGAGAGTCTCAAGCAAGATGTTACCTCCAGTGAAAACAGAGAGAGACTAACTCCTGTTTGCTGTGTTAAGAGGCTGGATGCCGCGCATTAAACTAGTCACTTTACCTTCAATTATGTTCAATAATTGTTAAAATGACAAAAAAATTTAATATTAAACTTTTAAAATTATTGAATAGTATAAACTTCTTGATATTTACTAAAATAGTAAGGAATTTAAGCCCTAGAACCGATTAATGTATTGGCGGACTGATACTAAAGCTGGTTGCCCGGTCAGTGCAAGCGAAAACAAGTTGAGGTCGGTTCATAAGAACTTCGTTAACCGAATTTTTTTTCGTTAACCGAATTGAAGATCCTTATGGAAGGCAGTTCGTTAATCGAAATTACGTTAACCGAGGTGTTCGTCAAACGAGGGGTCACTGTACAAGTATAGACCCTTAAGTCCAGGACTCTTGGGATAGTTTTGAGGATTTTTCAGTTTCCTGGGTACTGGTGATCAGTCTTGTTGTGGAAGGGAAGTATCATTTTATTCCTTCATAATTAGGAATTTCTTTATATGCATCTTGTCACTGTATTATTTCAGATTGCATCTCTTCTAGCAAATGCCTTCTTCTGTACATTCCCACGAAGAAATGCAAAGGGAAGTGAGACTGAATATGCAAATTATCCTGACATTAATTTTAACAGGTGAGTAATAACAAAATTGTGCAAAATTTTATTTAATATCCTGTAAGTAGAGATAAGGACTTCGAAAATCATGAATGCAGTTATTACCTTGGATCAGCCAGCTATATTAATACCTCTCCAGCTTGGCTGACTGACGGCTTGACTAAGTGGTCGAGATACAGTAGCTGTTTTGTTCAGCCTTACTTGTTCTTGGTTCCAACGGCTGGTCTGAAACAAGCATATGAATAACTCTGATCTGTTTATTATTTGCATAATATACCATATAGAGAGGTAATACTGTGCTGTATATACAAGCAGGTTTCACTGTACTCACATCCACTACACACCATAATTACCAGTGTACTGACTACTTATGATCACAAATATATGTGTCCAGGAAAACTTTTAATTCTTTCCCTTGAGAAGGTTTGAGACAAAGTTCTGTTTTAATTGGAAGAAATCTCAGTTTTGAGTTTCTGAAGGAACAAAGATTTAGAGCATGTTAGGAAACCTTACTTTTAAACAGAATTTTTGGTTCAAGCCATAGTTTTTCCTTAATAATTCCACCTCTCAGTCAAATTCCAAAACTATACATTGCTATACCTGTACTACTGTTTTTGTTTTTTTCCTAACTCTCTAAGCAAATGCAGTGAACCCAACCCAATGTGAACTAAACCAATTTAACTTTTGAAATCTAAGCACAGTCTAGTCTAACCCATCCCAGCACAGTCTCTCTTAGCTGAAGTTGATTAAGTGGAAACTAATGCATTTTCCAATTTGCAGATTATTCTTCCATAAAGAGAAGCGAGCATTGGAGAAGATGAAGTGTTTACTTAATTATTTCCGACGAGTGACAAGAAAAGGTTGGTGGACTGACGTTATTATTTTTACCGGTGTACATAATATGTAAAGTGAGAACAGAAATGATACTATAACATCATAGTGAAGGATAGACTTCGTGATTTAGGATTTTTTTAATAGAAACACGAGAAGAAATTTATTAGAAAATTAACATTTGGTAAAGATTTTTCATAGGGATATTTGGGGAGGCAGGGGAGGGATGTCAATGTTTGGGAAGGAGGGAAATTTTTGTACTGAGTGAAACATAATGGAACTGGAAATTTGTGTGTGTACAGTTAGCATTGTCAATCTTCTCTCTCCATGATGTGTGAACCCAGGGAGCATTGAAGCATGATTCCAATGTGCTCATGAGTTAGGGGGAGAAAAAGACCAGGCATTGGTGGAGGCTGGTGTGTGAGGGGGTGACGTGATATAGGGGTACACTATCTTCAATTTCATTAACCATCAGTTCGATGTTTTCATAATACAGGCAAAACTATGTATTTGGTTGTAACCTATTGATACCCTATACTTTGACACTGCCTGCTCAAACTAGTGCCAATTTGTGTCAAAAGTGAACTGCTACGAAAATTACCTATGCTATGCACAGTCTTTCGGACATTACTGCTTATTGATTGTGGGAAGTCCGGTAAGTCGTCAGTAAATACCACATCTGGCCTTGGCCTAAATTCTGATAATGTAAGACCTCCGTGTATGTTGAGTCACTTTGTGCATAAAATCATCACTGTAATCCCAGTTTGGGTTTAAGTGAGCTTGAAATACTTCCCTAATATGTGGCAAAATATTCTACTCCTAAGATTTGTTTCGTCCTGTATACTGTATTTATACCATAATTTAAAAAAATATATATTAAATTTCATCCCAAATTACATTTTTATGAACATTCCAGAGGCAACTGGAAATGTGACCTTCACCCGACAGTACATCTGCTATCAAGACTTACCAGCCTGGGAATCCTCCTCTAACCACTTACCAAAGATTCACATTAACACCAATGGCCTAATAGAAGATGCAAGTGGATTACTTCAAGCTGACTTTGCAAACAAGTAAGAATTTCAATAGGCAGAAACTCCTTCCTTTTTTTAGAATATGAGATATGTGACTTAAATAAAGAATGGAATACATATTCTGATTTAGTGACTGTAGTTAACCCCTTCATGAATTTTTATAGGAAATTAAGAAAAAATAGCTGAAGGGTTTAAAATGACTTTAAGTAATCAACCATCCTGGGAGTCAGAAAATAGAAAGACAGGTATTGTTGACCCCATTCTATATTTTACCCAAGGATTTTAATCTTACCTTTAGGCTGAGTTTCCCAGTATTTTTTTCTTATTGCTGCAGATAAAACACTGCTTATCTTGGTCTTACCATATTTTTTCCCAATGGTAGTGTAAATGATAAGAAAAGTAATATCCCTGTTTGCCAGAACAGGTGGTGAAGAACGTTTCCGGGTTTCAAAGTTTTCCGAGTATTGAGAATAATTCTCTTATTCCCCCCAAAAATATAGCACATCTACAGAACTTTTCTGGGCATTGCTGAATGTTTCTGTGTCTAAGCTACACATATGGCACGGAGCACCATTGCTATGAAAGCTTAACTGCAATCGGACATCTACAGAGGTGTATTTATTACTGAAAACATTACTGTGCATAACCAGTATATTGTAAATAAGCAAACTATAATATTGTATACACTATACTGTACTCACCAGCAGATGCTGTTATCTTGAAATTGTGATGCAAGCAGGCCAAATAGTGATATGGTGATAGTACAGGATGGCCTGCCTTTGTCCTGTACCATCTACTGTAACAGGTGTTGCTAACTGTATGTCTTGAACTTAT
>NW_024748955.1:0-27785 GCF_018991925.1 Homarus americanus
GTCGAAGTTGGCCCTCCCCTTCCGGCGTTGTCTGAAGGAGTCATCAAAGATCTCAGCACAGATCAATCCTATGCTTATCGTATTGCCCAAGCAATAAGATCAGGAGAAGTGCCTCAGTCATTGGCTCTCTTGGAGATTGGACCTGTCAGTCACAGCCGTTGGTTAACTACAGCTCTTCGCTTCTGCAGGATTTGGATGCTGAAGAATTTGAGGTTAATTGTTGAATTTATTATTGGAGTTTATCTTCCCCAGTGGTTTAGTGTGAAACTTAATCCTATGTGGGTGGATGGGCCCAATCACCTTTTGTTTCAATTGCAGCTAGTAAGAACACAGAGGAAGGTAGTGAGGGACATCGTGTTACCTGTGGCAAGAAGGTCCGCTTGGAATGCTCGATCAGAAGCAGTTTTGCAAGCAATGCCTTGCAGTCAATGTACCAATCTCCGAACCGAGGCTGTAGAAGTCATTCTAAAGATTAGAGGAACGCTAATAGATGACGACCAGTTGGGAGACTGTTCGTTTCATTCAAGAAAAGTTCCCCAATAAACGTCAATGCCACCAAATTGTCAGAATTGGTTGACTTGAGTTTGGAAGTCTTAGAGCCACCATTGACAACAAGTCTAACTAGCCAAGAATTGAGAAACCTTAAAGAGACTCCAATGCAGGTGCCGAAGTGGCCTTTCCACACTCAAAGTGTGGAGAGATGTGTGAAAATGGTCACAGAAGCAGCGGGCCATGTTTACAGCCACGAGAGGCGAGAAGGTTACATCAAAGCACAAATAGCAAGCAGACTACTGATGACAAGAAACCAAAGCAAAGAGAGTATGAAGGCATTGGTTACTTTCAAATAGACTACGGATAATAAAATATAATAATTTGAAACTTGAAACAGTAACATGTGTGCAAACGCTGGTTATGTTATAAATTCACAAATATGTACATTTAAAAATATATTTGATGTAGGTAGGACTTATTATAAAAAAAAATTTATGCCAGAATATTGTTTTGCATGCTTAAAGACTACAATAAATTGCTACCAAATTACTCGATTTTCAATTTAGCCAGTTCACCCCCTAAATTGACACACCCTAATAACCAGTCTTTATACATTGTACATACAAAACAGTCATCAACTGTTGTCATAGTCACATTTGTAGGAACTAAATAGTGCATAATAATAAGCCCAACCCACCAGCATAACAAGGGGTGGATGCTTGGTGCCAACTCACTCAGGGGTGGCGGGAGATGAGTGTCTCTAGAGCAAATGCCGATATTAGTCTTATTCTGGCTTACAAACTACCTCCACGCGTTCAACACATTCTTCGTATAACACTCACTATGCTCAACCTATCAAACACACCCTAATAGAGCTAAAAATAATGGAACACACCGGTTGCTACCACGCCTTCTCGTAATGTAAACAATCACGAGGTGCATCCTCAAAACATTTACGGGACTGTATCTCTTTGTTTACCCTGTAACTGGACTTACAGTCTCCGATCGGTATACTTAAAACAAATATTTGGCAGTGAACTCCGTAAGTGAGCCTGTAACCTAGTCCATAACTTACAGAAGCTCTTTAGATGCTGCAACACTCTCAACCCGGATATAGTAGTCACTATTTCCCGATTGCATAAAAAATATTAGTAATATATGTTGTAATAAATCTTCTTTGACTTGTTTTATCATAGAATAATGAAGAAAATGTTTTGTACATCAACATACTAAAATATAATATTTCAGTTTGTCTTTTTCGTACTTTTTTTTTTTACGATAAGAAGAGCCTTGAGTGTTTATAATTGTAGCATAATGGAACAGACGCATCTTTCGCCTTCTTACAACTTTTCAAGTATTTTTTACCAAAACAGAAGGTTTGTATTGTCCACACCTAGAGTACAAATATGTTTTATGACTGAGTAAATTTGCAGATAGACCTTATTAATGTTGTATAGCCTTAAATATCCCTAAAGAATGAAAGCCAAATATGAGGTCAAGTGAACACTCATGCCTAGACTTCGCCTTGTTTTTTGGATATTCCACCAATAGCCTACGCCTATTTTCTTATGTGTATGGCTTATGATAACATGAAAGGCTCTACATGTCCATAGGCTAGCCAAAATGAAATGATATTGGGCGTAAATTATGGATTGAAATTAACTTGATTAAGCTAGGGGCCTATATAACTGCTTTTTCATTCTTAGCCAAATAAAATTTTAAACTTGGGGGATTAGTTAATTTAGTTAGAACACGAACAAAAGAGGAAATTATACCAATAGGTTAGAGGTTAGGTTAGGTTAGGTTAGGTTTTGTTTTGTTTTGTTTGGTTTGGTTTGGTTAGGTTAGATTAGGTTAGGTTAGGTTATGTTATGTTATGTTATGTTATGTTATGTTATGTTATGTTAGGTTTTGTTAAAGAATGTGTACATGGCAAATTTGGTGAGAGTCAGGCTGGAAGTGAGACACTTTGTATAGCAGCTATCTTAGGCTTTGTTCCAGTCTTTCCATCAACAGTAGCTTAAGGTAGAGTATTTATTTTAGAAACTTAAAGGCTAATGCGATTTAGTTTCAGGATTTCATTATTGATTTTTTTAGGTGAACTTCAAGCAAATTCAGACCAAATTACCCGAACATTGAAAGGAAAACACCAGGGTGTAGGCTAAATCAGTAGTATAAGAGAAGTGATTGGTCATTTAAGTTAGTCAAGGCTATTTGAAGTAGCCCAGAATAAGGCTATCCAAATCTAGCTTATGTGTCTTGTCATAGGCCAGCATTAGGCCAGGGGTTAGCAACCCAAATTCTATTACGGGTAAAACGCCAACTGCAGTCTGATCTCTGTTAGCCGGAACAATTGGTGAAGAGCACTTCCATGAATGAGAATTTTCCAGGTAACGAGACGATTCTCTCAAATCCAGAAAAAAATCTCTCATCCCCAGAATGTGTCTGGTAATGGAAATATACCCATTACAACATCTCTCAAACACAGAAAATTATCCCCCATCTTCGGAATTTTCCTCGTTCCGTAAAAATTTTCTCGGTTATCTGGGAAAATTTTTTCATAATTTTCCGAAAAATGAGCAACTCTCATTTTAATTTCCAAAGCCATAAATTACCGGAAAATTCCTACTTTGGGAACGATTTTGAGGGATTCTGGCTTACAGAGATAATACTACCTAATAAAATGAACATAGGTCAAAAGACTCTACGGCTGCTGAGAATGCTGCTGTTCCTGCCAGAAAGCAGCTTCAAATGTGAGTATTTGACAGACAAGAGACAAGAGGATGTCTTTTAAATACTTTTAACACTATTAATTACTTTCCTACTAAGCCATTTTATTCATTTTAAAATGTGTACAGATAATTTAGTACACTGTGCATTTTTCAGTGTTTTTCCCCTAAGAGCCAAGCAAGACCTTCTATTCTAGGCCTATTGATAAAACTTGGAATAAGTTAGTAGCAACATAAAAACACTACTGTAACAAACAATTCTGTGAAGCATTTTTGCTAACCATCCTTGTATAACCCCATTTTTATTGCATAATTTCTTTCCAGCAGATTGATGCTGCTACAATTTGACCTCATTTTTTTTGCCCTGCAATGGAGTTGATTTTAGCTTTTCTATATGATCGAGTTTTACGACGTGAACGAAGGTATCGGGACTCTTTAGATCCCATAAATATAAGCGATGAAGATCTACTTAGATACTAGAGGTTTCCTCGACGTCTGAAGAATTAGACCCACTTTTAAGGCAGAGAACGACAAGCTCTCATGCTGTTCCCACACACACGCAAGTGTTATTAGCCTTAAGATTTTACGCAAGTGGAACCTTCCAAAATGTACTTGGTGATACAGTTGGTCTTACCCAATCTAGTGTCAGTAGAATTATTAGAGATGTGACCCAAATTCTCTCAGATAGGGCAAGAAATTAAATAAAGACGCCAACAGGTGCTGTAGAAATAGCAAGAACTGTGCTTGGTTTTGCCAGAATAAGAAACTTTCCAAGAGTCATTGGTGCAGTTGATGGAACACACATACCCATAAAAGCACCAAGTGAAAATGAAGGAACATATGCAAACAGAAAACGATACCACTCTCTCAGTGTGCAAGTAGAATGTAATGCCGACTGGTTGATCACAAGCTACAGCATCAAGTATCCAGGTAGTACACATGACGCCTTCATCTGGGCCAACTGCTTACTTCGCCCTCGCTTTGAGGATGGTGATTTTTTAGATAATTATAAGCTTGGTAAATTTATATTGTACGGTTAAGATTTTTCCCATTTTTAGCCAATCATTGTGCCTAGGTGTAACATAGCCTCTAATGCTCTGTGGGCCTAGGTCTAAGCTCTAGCCTAAGCCAAGTGTCACTTACTTAACCGCTCAGTCCATGATAAATCATACATTTGCAGACTGAAGGAACGATACACTATTTAAGCGAGGTTTAACCTTGCATATCGACTAAATTTGACCTCACTGACCATAGCCTATGCTGAGCCTAATAACTTCCCCCAAAACAAGCTAAGACACTTGACTACACACACATAATTAGTGCCCATCACTTAATTTCTTTATTAGGCTTACAGTTGGTTGTTGAAGAGAGGTTACAATAATGGTGCTGTAGGGCTACTTGTCTAGGTTTATATGGAAGCAATATTAGGTTATATTTTTTGTGGTTATAGGTAGAAGAGTGGGCTGTGGGAGTAAGTTCCCCAAGGGCATTTTAGCTTTTTATATATATTTTGGATTAGATTTCATATTTAGCTAGATTTTTTTTTTAATTATTCCTGTTATTCCAGGTGACAGTGGGTATCCATTAGAGCTTTTCATCATGACACCATTCGGAACCCCTCAACACCTGCAGAGGAGAGGTGGAACTGATATTTAGGGGAAAGGAAGAAGAGAAATTAAAGAATATCACTATCAGAAAAGAGGATGTTCTTAAGAGGATAAATAAACTAAAGAAGAAAAAATCTCCAGGGCTGGATGAAATTTTCCCTCGAGTCTTGAAAGAGTGTAGGAAACAGACTAGCGGACCCCTCGTAAATTTATTTACAATATCATTAGACACCGGAGTTGTGCCAGACTTGTGGAAACAGGCAAATGTAGTACCCATATTCAAAAAGGGAGACAGAGCATCAGCGTCAAATTACCGGCCGATCAGTTTGACGTCAGTAGTGGGGAAATTTCTTGAATCAATTATAGTAGATAGCATCCGATCGCATTTAGAGAAAAGCAAATTAATCTACGACTCTCAACATGGGCTTACAAAGGGAAAATCTTGTTTAACAAATCTACTGACGGTTTTTAGGAAGATCTTCGAAAATTACGATGTTATTTACTTAGACTTTAGCAAAGCATTTGACAGAGTACCGCACCAGAGGCTTCTGAGAAAAATTAAGGCTCATGGTATCGAGGGGAAAGTTTTAAATTCGATAAAATCATGGCTCACCGATAGAACGAAGAGGGTCAGCGTAGATGGTGTTAAATCTGAGTGGGGCTATGTAACCAGTGGGGTTCCCCAGGGGTCAGTACTAGGCCCACTTTTGTTCATAATCTACATAAACGATCTAGATACTGGGATTAGCAGTGACATAAGCAAGTTTGCGGATGACACCAAAATAGGGCGGCAGATTAATTTAGGGCAGGATGCAAATGCATTACAGGAGGATCTAAATAAACTGCAGGGGTGGTCTGAAAAATGGCAAATGAAATTCAACACCAGCAAGTGCAGCGTACTTAATATTGGAAGAACTAATACTGTCAATGTATACAGCCTTAACAACATCAACCTAGAGAAGTCGACTTGTGAAAGAGACCTAGGGGTGCTTGTACGCCCGGACCTACGGCCTAGAAAACAGTGCGTTAATGTTCGAAATAAGGCAAACAGAGTATTGGGTTTTATATCTAGAAGTGTAAGTAATAAGAGTGCAGAGGTCTTATTGCAACTAATTTTGCGCTACTCAGGCCGCACCTCGATTATGCGGTTCAGTTCTGGTGGGATATAGATAATGTTCTTATAATATCCGAGCAGGACAGGACTCGGAGCAACGGATTTAAGTTGGTTAAGCTTAGGTTTAGGAGGGAGATAGGAAGGAACTGGTTCACAAATAGGGTGGTGGACGAGTGGAACAAGCTTAGCAAATTTGTAGTAAGTGCTGGAACGCTGGAAAGTTTCAAAAGGAGGCTGGATAGATTGATGGATGATAGAGAGTGGTAGTAACTCTCGACAGGAGCTGCCATGCATAGTAGGGTGTGTCATAGGAGGGAAGATGAGCTAAAACTAATGGCCCATCACTTTTTTGGTAGATTTTAGTGTATATAAACAGAAAATAATTTCAGTTTCAATATTTTGCAACCTTTTGCTAGGTAAATTTTAGCGTGAAATTTATCGAAAATCTAACGTACAGCTGCATTAGTGCATTACAATTAAATAGTGAACATTGCTTTCTGACTTCATTCTTTAACAACCCAACTAACAATATTTTTTCTGTTTCAGATTCTGATGCATTTATAAGTTGATAATATTTGCGATGGCTGCTTGTGTCAGGACGAGGAACCAAAAATCCAGCCATCTCAGTCACTATCTTGGGTCTGGGAGAGAGCTCCTGAAGTCGGAGTTGCCTACATTGAGAGATGCTTTGAGATACGGTGTTTAAAACAGGCTAATCAGTGAAAAGAACCAAAGAACTTACACAAACAAAGACATTGCCAGTGATATGACCAAAGCTGTCTTGGCACAGTACACTCTGGCTAACGCTCAGTTCAAGCCTCCAGTCATAACAAGTCAGAAGAAGATTAGTGAGAGACTGCTAGCCAGTTGGGAAAAGGCAAGAGATATCTCTCTTGGGAGAGGAAAACTTGCAGTTAAGGACAGCTTTGCCAAGCAACTGGACCAGTTATTTGACATAATTACTTGCAAGTGCCCAATTGTTCTCTGTCCTGAGTTTGGATGCGATCGTGACTGTAAATCCGAGGCCCACATCTGCTGTATTTGCAAGCGTGAACTGAAGATTCCTGTGATCGAACTGGCATTTGTCAAAGCACAGAGAGAGAAGACTGGCAGTATAGGGGCTCTCATGATTTCTAGCCAAGATATTCCGGAGTCCAAGAGACAGGAGGCTGCCACAGAGAGACAGAAGAGGAGAAGAGTTGCCGAGGAAAAGAGACTTGAGAAGGCCCAGGGTGAGGTAAAAAGGCCGATGATTGGAGTCAAGCTGATTCAGAGTTTAATGACTTCCCCATGGCTGATCCGAGTGCTGACCAGGAGAATGGTGACTTTGTCCCTAACCCAGAAAATAATGATCCCAAACCTTCCAGGCATAAGATTCGAAATAGGAAAGATATCCCGAGCATAGCTCTGGCCAGCATGCGACACCACACTGGTCTCAGAGAAACTGCAGAGATAGCAACAGCTGCCTGGATTGACGGTGGTTTGATAACACCTGATGATGTTCACCTGGTGATAGATCATAACAAAGTAAGGAGAGCTCAGGAGAAACTTGTCAGTAACCTAGAAGAGGAGTTTGATAAGGGGATAAGAGAAAATGGAATCAATTGTTTGTTCTTTGATGGGAGAAGGGATGACACTAAAGTAACTATGAAAATTGAGATTCTGATGTTGTTCCTCGCCATGGTGAAGGAGGAACACTACTCCTGCTGCAGTGAACCAGGAGGGAAGTATTTGTGGCATTTCACTCCAGAGAAAGATGACATCAGGAAACCAGCTGAGATAGTGGCAGATAACATTGTGAACTGGCTCAGAGAGAGGAACGTAGACCAGACCCTGCAGGCCATTGGAGGGGACAGCACCAACACGAACACAGGGTGGCAAGGGGGGGTCATACAGTGGATAGAGCGGAAGATTGGGAGGAAGCTGGTCTGGATTGTTTGTGACCCCCAGACCAACGAGCTGCCACTCAGACATCTGATCCAGGAGCTGGATGGCAAGACTCTTCAAACAACAGATGGTCTGGTCCTCTTGGCAAGATGCTGGACCTGCCACTGAGTTAGAAATAACTGAGCTTTGAAAAATCACAGTTGGCCTCCACTCGTTGAGCTTGCACATACGTCATTGACGACCTGAGTACTGACCAGTACTATGGTTACACAGGATTTGCAGTGCCATCAAAACTGGGGTCAAGTGCCTGATAGACTTGCTTACCTGCAGATAGGTCCAGTCTCACATTCTAGGTGTGTGGCCTGCCAACGGCCTTGTGGCTCTGCAGAATTTGGGTCGCTCATCATAAACTGAAAGGGAACCAGCTTCACAACCTGAGACTTATTGTCCAATTCATCGTGAGTGTCTACTTGCCAAATTGGTTGAACACCAAGGTCAAGTCATCGTTCTCCGAAGGTAAGAGGCATGTTCTCTTCCAGCTTGAGCTCCTGAGGAGTCAGCCAAGGAAGGTTGTTCAGATTGTGGAGCAGACTGTGAGGAGATCTTCCTGGTATGCTCATCCCGAGGCAGTTCTGCAGACAATGCTCTGCAGTAAGGATGAGGAGGAGAGAAGAGTGGCAGTCAAAAAGATCTTGGATATTGTATGTATATTATGTATGCTGGATTATATATTATGTATGTATATTATATATGTGCTCCATTTATGTATTATTTATTCAGCCTAGCTAGCAGCTTATGGCAATGTTATTACCATATCCCACATGCTTAATTAATGTGCATGGCGACGTATGGAAGCTGCTAATGTCTCACTTGCCATACGTCGTCTATAGCAGTTGACAAGGAGCCTAGCTGAGGAGAGCACTACTCTCCCTTGTGTACATACTCTTATCCAGTAAACCGAACCTACAAAACTATACAGGTGTTTGTGTTCTCTCCTGTATATAGAACTTATTATTCAGAACCTAACATGGCGCAGTGCGTAGTTTTACTGGACGATTACGAGTGACAGTGCAAGTTTGTGGAAAGCCGGCTTATGGACTCCTTCCCTGCGTCAACCGCCGCCCGTCATCCCTCCTCGAAGAATTTCGCAACTTTGAGCAGTGTCAGTGACAGTGATTTTCTGTGAAGTGTTTAGTGCATTGTGTATTTCGTGCCATTCATGTGTGACCTTGTTCTAAAAGGATTCCCAAGGTATACGGCACGTTCTGGGCATTTGTAAGGAGTAGAGTTCAGTGCACCCTTCTCTGACCGCGTCCTGAGGGTAACTGGCGACTGACTGCGAGTCGCCGCGCTTCTCCCTCCCCCCCCACCTCACAGCGCCGCCTCCAACCCCCCTCACAGCTGGGGCGAGACGCTTTGCCTGCCCGGGACACACACACACACATACATGCACTAACACTTGCTGACCGCGCGGCTTTCTTATATATATTTTATATATATAACCTACTTATCTGTGTATTTAATTAATTTTTTTGTCTGAAATCTTGTTGATACGACGGGCTGACCGGTCAACAGTGATTTAAGACACAGTACACAGAGGAAGTAGTTATGTCTCATGCCTTACGTAGCCGTGGAGCCAGCGCCTGGATGAGTCAAGCGGATGATAGTCCCCCAGAGATGGATGACCAGGCCGGCCACGACACTCCAGCCCCCACAACATCGCGCAGTCCTTCACCTCAATATTCAGCGTTGTCTCCAGAGATAATTGCTTTACTGAAGTTTATGAGAGATGAGAGACGCGAAGATGAAGCTCACAGACGTTTGGCGGATGAGCACAGAAGGCAAGCAGAGGCAGAACGAGACCACCAACGGAGATTGGAAGACAGTGCACGGTTTGAAGCCTTGATATCTCGCCTCACTGTTAACCAAGCCCCTGGCTCTAACACTGCCTTGGTACTGACTGGTTCAGATACCTCATCAATGCTTCCTTCACGCCCCCCAGCCCCACCTAATGCAGCAGCTCAAACACCGCCCATCTTGAAGCCTGATGTGAATTTCCAGACTTTTCGTGAATGGCGGCGACGGTGGACTGATTATTCTACAATGGTGGATCTCCAGAGTTTGTCACAGCCTAAACAACTCATCCAGCTGCATATGTGCCTGTCCTTGGAAATTCAGCGTGTCTTGGAACATACGTTGCAGGTACCCCCAACCTCTTCGCTGTCTGTAGAGGAGGTACTGGACATTCTACAACGGCACATCAAAGGACAGCAGAATGAAGCTCTGCGCAGGAGGGAATTGTTTAGCTGCAGACAGATGGAGGGTGAGTCTTTTGATGCCTTTTATGTACGTCTTAGGAGAGCCTCGGAAGAGGTAGATATATGTCTAGGCCACCACCAGCAGTGCGAGGAGACCCAGTTGAAGCAGGTGATCCTAATGGGTGTTAAGGACGAGGAACTTGTCCAACGCCTCACCTCCCTCGACTCTTCCTCTTCTCTTCAGGATGTGTTGACGATATGTCGCTCCTATGAGGCTGCCAGGTGTGCCACCTCTGCCATCCGAGCTCACCCTACAGCTGTACGCGCTGTTTCCCGGTACAAGAAGGACAAGAAGTCTGCTCCTACGCCTTCGCCCACCACGTCCACGCCCGGTTTATTTTGTAACAACTGTGGTAAGCAGCACGGAACACAGGTGTGTCCAGCTGCTCAGTCTACCTGCAACACTTGTGACCGTAAGGGCCACTGGTCGCTCACAGTGCGGTGCCCAGCTAAGTACGTACAGTGCAATGTGTGCGGTCGTCTGGGCCACTATGACAAGTGTTGCCCTACCCACAAACCCAAGGGACAGCGTCGGCGGAAGCTTCGGCGCCCTTCCACCAGTGAGGGCCGCCCACAGTCGCCAAATCAGAGGCACGACGACCCTGGACAAAGCCCGACCCATATTAGGAGGGTGTACTCCTCGCATCCCAGGACCAAAATCCCCCAGTACATCAGCGTCATCGTGACCTACGGCGGTGTGTCATCCCGTCTTCAGATGTTGCCCGACACCGGCGCTGATGCTACAGTCATCGGTCCCCAGCATTTGCGATGCTTGGGGCTCTCTCCAAGCGATCTAGGACCGCCTCCCGAGGACCTCTGCGTCACAGCAGATGGTTCACAGATGGCCCCAGCCCTGGGTTCACTCTATGCACATGTCACCTTTGGCAACAGGTCGTGTCAGGCCTGGATTGACGTGCATAATGGTGTCCCGACTCCCTTGCTGTCCTACAGACATTGTCAAGAGTTGGCCATCATCTCCCAGGACTTCCCCAAACCCATTCTTGAGGTAAGACACGCCAACAGGGTGCACGAAGGGAGCAGCAACTACCCTGCTGACGCCCTACCCCTACCTCTGGCCAGTGACACCTCTCCTTCGGTAGTTGTCCCTGCTGCATCACGTCCCCACGCCTTGGCTCGCCTTCACGACAGTCACCGTGGAGCTGAGGCCACCAAACGACGTGCACGACAGACTGTGTTCTGGCCCGGCATCGACTCCTACATCTCCAATGTTGTCCGTGCGTGTGAGCCCTGCCAAGTATTACAACCCAGCCAGCAGCAGGAACCCTTCATGAGTGACGACAACCCCACCCGCCCCTTTTGAGTCTGTGTCGGCCGACTTTTTCTCTGTGTCAGGAAAGTCCTTCCTTGTTATCGCCGACGTCTGCCGCCACCATCAGCAAGTTCCACCACTACTTCCGTGACGTGGGCGTTCCTGTGCGCCTGCGAACCGACGGAGGGCCTCAGTTCACAAGCCGGGACTTTGCTGTGTTCCTTGACCGATGGGGAGTCCGGCATGTGTTGTCATCGCCCCATTACCCGCAGTCCAACGGCCACGCTGAGGCTGCTGTCAAATCCCTGAAGCGCCTCATCCTTAAGGTGGCCCCTTCTGGGAACATTGACTGCGAGGCCTTCGACCGGGGTCTTCTTGAACTCCGCAACACACCTAACTACACCGGACGCTCCCCTGCCCAGGTTTTGTATGGACGCCCCCCTCGTTCTTGTGTCCCTGCTCACCCTCAATCCTTCTCCAAGGAGTGGCAGGCCAAGACAGAGGATTGTGATCGCCGAGCTGCGAGCATTCAAAGGACGTCATTAAGCCCCACTACAACGACCCACCACGTCCATTCTCCCCAGGTTGAGTGTCGGCACCCAAGTCCGTGTTCGAGATCCGGCCTCTAATTTGGGACAAAGTAGGCGTGGTCATGGGTCTCGGCAGGTCCGCGGGACTACCAGGTCTTGTTGCAGTGGATTGGGTGTGTAATTGGAAAGACGCCGTTTTCTCCGCCCCGTAACAATGCCTTCTGCTGGCCCCGCCACCAGTGTTGAGTCCCATACCCTTCCCAGTGATGAAGTCCCTCGACGCTCAGAACGGATCCAGAAGAAAAGGTCCGCTCAAGACTTTGCTATGAGCGTATAGGGGGGAGGGAGGTGTATGTATATTATGTATGCTGGATTATATATTATGTATGTATATTATGTATGTGCTCCATTTATGTATTATTTATTCAGCCTAGCTAGCAGTGTGTGGCAATGTATTTAAGATATCCCACATGCTTAATTAATGTGCCTGGCGACACATGGAAGCTGCTAATGTATCACTTGCCATACGTCGTCTATAGCAGTTGACAAGGAGCCTAGCTGAGGAGCGCTACCCCCCCTCTGTGTACATACTCTTATCCAGTAAACCGAACCTACAAAACTATACAGGTGTTTGGTTCTCTCCTGTATATAGAACTTATTATTCAGAACCTAACAGTGGTAATGGTAATAGTGGTGGTTGTGGTGGTAGTGGTGGTGGTAGTAGTGGTAGTTGTGGTGGTAGTGGTGGTGGTAGTGGTAATAGTGGTGGTTGTGGTGGTAGTGGTGGTAGTAGTGGTGGTAGTAGTAATAGTGGTAGTGGTGGTAGTGGTGGTTGTGGTGGTAGTAGTGGTAGTGGTAGTAGTGGTGGTGGTAGTGGTGGTAGTAGTTGTGGTAGCGGTGGTAGTGGTAAGGTATTGCTGCCAACACTATTAACAGTGCCAAGAAAGTGAATCACCTCTCCTTCCCTCTCCCTCCCTCTCATCCCCCTCTCATCCCCCTCTCACCCTCTCCCACTTCTCTCTTCCTCCATACCATCTCTTCCTCCATACCATCTCTCCCTCTCACTTCCTCACCCACCTCTCCTTCCCTCTCCCTCCCTCTCCCTCCCACTCACTCCCACCCTCTCACTCCCTCTCCCTCCCACTCACTCCCTCTCACTCCCTCTCCCTCCCACTCACTCCCTCCCTCTCCCCTACCCTCCTCCCCTCCCTCCTCCCTCACCCCTCCACTCCTCCCTCCCTCTGTTCCCCTCTCCCTCCCCTCCTCCCTCCTCCCTCCCCTCCCTCCCCTCCTCCCTCCCTCTCACTCCCCTCACTCCCTCTCCTCCCTCTCCCCTCCCTCCCCTCCCTCCCTCCCTCATTCCCCTCCCACCCCTCTCCCTCCCTCCCCACCCCTCTCCCCTCCCACTCATTCCCTCACCCCCTCTCCCTCCCTCTGTCCCACCTCCCCTCCCGCTCCCTCTCCCTCCCCTCATTCCACTCACCCCCTCTCCCTCCCTCATTCCCCTCCCTCCCTCTCCCTCCCCTCATTCCCTCCCCCTCTCCCTCCCACTCATTCCCACTCACTCCCTCTCCCTCCCACTCATTCCCACTGACTCCCTCTCCCTCCCACTCATTCCCACTCACTCCCTCTCCCTCCCACTTACAACACTCGACATAGTCTGGGGTTAATCCATTCATATTAAGATTATACTGATTATATTAGCATCAGTGTCTCTCAGTGTCTCTTAGTGTCTCTCAGTGTCTCTTAGTGTCTCTCAGTATCTCTCAGTGTCTCAGTATCTCTCAGTGTCTCTCAGTATATCTCAGTGTCTCAGTATCTCTCAATGTCTCAGTATCTCTCAGTGTCTCTCAGTATCTCTCAGTGTCTCAGTATCTCTCAGTGTCTGTGTTTCTCAGTATCTCAGTATCTCTCAGTGTCTCAGTATCTCTCAGTGTCTCAGTATCTCTCAATGTCTCAGTATCTATCAGTGTCTCTCAGTATCTCAGTGTCTCTCAGTATCTCTCAGTGTCTCAGTATCTCTCAGTGTCTGTGTTTCTCAGTATCTCAGTATCTCTCAGTGTCTCTCAGTGTCTGTGTTTCTCAGTGTCTCTCAGTATCTCTCAGTGTCTCTCAGTATCTCAGTGTCTCTGTGTTTTTCAGTATCTCTCAGTATCTCTCAGTATCTCTCAGTGTCTCTGTGTTTCTCAGTATCTCTCAGTGTCTCTCTCAGTATCTCTCAGTGTCTGTGTTTCTCAGTATCTCTCAGTATCTCTCAGTATCTCTCAGTGTCTCTCAGTATCTCTCAGTGTCTGTGTTTCTCAGTATCTGTCAGTATCTGTCAGTATCTCTCAGTATCTCTCAGTATCTCTCAGTGTCTCTCAATATCTCTCAGTGTCTCTCAGTATCTCTCAGTGTCTCTCAGTATCTCTCAGTGTCTCTCAGTATCTCTCAGTGTCTGTGTTTCTCAGTGTCTCTCAGTATCTCTCAGTGTCTCTCAGTATCTCAGTGTCTCTGTGTTTTTCAGTATCTCTCAGTATCTCTCAGTATCTCTCAGTGTCTCTGTGTTTCTCAGTATCTCTCAGTGTCTCTCAGTATCTCTCAGTGTCTGTGTTTCTCAGTATCTCTCAGTATCTCTCAGATCAGGTCAGGTCGGGTCTAGTTAGGTTAGGTTAGGTTAGGTTTGTTCAGGTCAGGCTATGTTAGATTAGGTCAAGTAAAGTTAGATTAGATTACCAAAAAATAGGTTAAGTCAGGTCAAATAAGGTCAGGTCATGTCATACATCTACAAGGTCAGGTCAGGTCATACAGCTGCAGCATAAGTTCATGTGAGGTTAAATAAGGTCAGGTCATAAGGATACAATGTCAGGTAAGGTCAAATACGGTCAGGTCAGGTCATACAGCTACACGGTCAGGTCAGGTCATACAGATGCAATGTAAGGTCAAGTCAGGTTAAATAAGGTCAGGTCATTGAGATACAACATCAGGTAAGGTCAAATAAGGTCAGGTCAGGTCATACAAGGTCAGGTCAGGTCATACAAGGTCAGGTCAGGTCAGTAAAACGAGTCCCCCCCAAAAAAAATATCAAGATTTCTTATTTTTGTTGCGGAAAAAAAAATATTGTTAGGGTCAGGTTTGTAAACAAGAGGGTCAAGGGATGTGAAATGTACTCCTCTTCTTCCTCCTTCTTCCTCCTCTTCTTCCTCCTCTTCCTCTTCTTCCTCCGCCTCTTCTTCTTTTTGTTCTTCTTTGTGTTGTTGTTCTTCTTCAAAAAAAAATAATAAAAAAAGAAAAAAGAAAAAAAAGAACTTGCCAAAAAAAAACATTTAAAAATACTTCAAAATACATAAAGAAGTATATATATTTGTCACACCTGTATTTCCTGCCATTGTTAATTAAGGTATACATATTTAATTATACTTTACCTGTTGAACGATAATTATATGGTAATTAGTTGAGGTGAAATGAAGGAAATAATTTGTAGACGAATTATTTTTATTATTATTATTGTTATTATTATTATTATTATTATTATTATTATTATTATTATTATTATTATTATTATTATTATTATTATTATTATTATTATTATTATTATTATTTTTGTGTTTATTTACGATTTACATGTATATTTATAAATGGATAGAACTGGGGAGAGAGAGAGAGAGAGAGAGAGAGAGAGAGGTCGTTCAGTCACACACTCGTATCATTCATCTTTTTCATTCACCTTAGCTGTCAGAAAGGGCCATGGCCACACTATTGCAGTGGCCGAAGGCATATGGCCACACTACCACGCTGGACAGGCTATATCAATTTACTTCGTTTTTCAATAGAGGTGTTGAAGATGTGGCCATGATAAGATGTGGCCATGATAAGATATGGCAATGACGAGATGTGGCCATGACGAGATGTGGCCATGATAAGATGTGGCCATGATAAGATATGGCCATGACGAGATGTGGCCATGACGAGATGTGGTCATGATAAGATGTGGCCATGATAAGATGTGGCCATGATAAAGTGTTGCCATAATGGGAAGATGTAGGTGTGGCCAAGTGATATTTCTATGTTCCACACACACACACACACACACACACACACACACCCACACACACACACACACACACACACACACACACACACACACACACACACAGACACACACACACACACACACACACAGACACACACACAGACACACACACACACATTAGTGCCAGAACAGCGGTGTATCTTCACTTAACTCTTAGTCCGACTTCATAATTACCACACAAGAGTTAAACATAAGAACATAAGAAAATAAGGAGTCTGCAATAGGCTGGTTGGTTTGTGCACGGCAGCTCCTGTCGAGAGTTACTACCACTCTCTATCATCCATGAATCTATCCAGTCTCCTTTTGAAACTTTCCCCTCGATACCATGAGCCTTAATTTTTCTCAGAAGCCTCTGATGCGGTACTCTGTCAAATGCTTTGCTAAAGTCTAAGTAAATAACATCGTAATTATCGTCATTATCTACTACCTCGAAGACTTTCCTAAAAAACGTCAGCAGATTTGTTAGACAAGATTTTCCCTTTGTAAACCCATGTTGAGAGTCGTAGATTAATTTGCTTTTCTTTACATGCGATCGGATGCTATCTGCTATAATTGATTCAAGAAATTTCCCCACTACTGACGTCAAACTGATCGGCCGGTAGTTTGACGCTGATGCTCTGTCTCCCTTTTTGAATATGGGTACTACATTCGCCTGTTTCCACAACTCTGGCACAACTTGTTAGTGCTGAGGATGACTCTCCAACCGTTTGCATCCAGACCTGAAGGGCCGGCTCCTCCTCGAGTCTTCAGTGCCTTTTTCCACACCATCTCTCCTGTTATTTTCTCGAACAGGACAACATTTGGTGGGATATAGTCACCCTGGAACCTGATGCCTTCATCTTCACTTGCAGGGGGATGTTTCTCTTTCAATAGTTTTAATGTCGCACTGTTTATTGGCATCACCCCACCGGAAGATTCCTGAGTGAGAGATCTTACCGCGAGAGACACTTTTCCCACACGCATTTTGTTTCCAAATTTTCTTGCCACGTCATCGGTGTTTTGCTTTCCGTCACCCGTAGATTTTAGTCTCTCCTGCAGTGTTCTTGCTTCACATAGGAGATCATCTAGGGCCCCAGTCTGCCACATTGTCAATCTTCTCTTCATTGCTGCCACATTTTCTTTGTGCTTAGCCTTTGTGTGTGTCCTCTGACAAAAAAGATGTGGTATTATTGCCAGTATTTGAAGAGCTAGGGGGGCGAGGAAGCGGTCCTGAGTGTAATCAGTCATGAAGAAAGTCATCTCCCGAATCATTTCTTTGGTGGCCGCACACTTGGGTGGTTCAAATAAGTTAGCGGGCGACCACTTGACAATTTCTGAGTAGGTTTCTTTGACCCATACGCCTGCATTTTCCATCGACATGCCTTTCCACTGAGGCGGCAGTCTCTCATTCTCCTCCTGGACACCTGCTACTGAGGGAGCAGCATTTATTAGTACTACATTTTCGGGTTGAGTAGACTCACTGCTATCATTTGGGATATCATCGGGTGGTTGGGTCCCGGCGATATCCACTGTGGCCGCCTGTGTCGGCTCCCTGCCACGTGGGTTCCGACACTGGTCTAGCTTCCTGCAATCCACACATGATCTATTGTTTCTCGCACAAAAACAATTTGTGCAGTTTTGGTTCGGGCTAGCACAGACGCAGCAAAGACTGTTGCCAGGCATAGTGACCAGCAACTCGGGCGACAGATATTTCCGCCTCCGACCTCTGCTATTGGGCTCATACGGACGAAGGAACTAGATCTTATGCGTATGAGGCACAGGGGTGACAGCTTGGCCTTCGATGTCCGCGTAGTAGGGGCATACGCGCGCGTGTGGTTGTGTCGGGCACCCCCCATGTGGGCGATAATCCACACATGAGAATAATCCACTGGGAGCAAGAATTGTCACACCTAACACTTGATTATGTCACTTTGGTAGAGATAGCCATCGTTTCTATGGTCTCGCTAATGTAACATTAGTTATATATACTCACAGGGTCAGCCGTCACTACATGGAATGGCCGTTACTTGAGGCACTTGGCCCCATAGGGGCGAGAGTCGCGATGCCACCCTTGCTACAGCATCTTAACTACTACTACTACAACGTCTTTACTATATTACTATAGCATCTTAACTACTACTACTACAGCATCTTAACTACTACTACTACAACATCTTTACTATATTACTATAGCATCTTAACTACTACAACATCTTAACTACTACTACTACAGCATCTTAACTACTACTACCACTACAATATCTTTACTATATTACTACAGCATCTTAACTACTACTACTACAACATCTTAACTACTACTACTACAGCATCTTAACTACTACTACCACTACAATATCTTTACTATATTACTACAACATCTTAACTACTACTACTACAACATCTTAACTACAGCATCTTAACTACTACTACCACTACAATATCTTTACTATATTACTACAGCATCTTAACTACTACTACTACAATGTCTTTACTATATTACTACAGCATCTCAACTACTACTACTACTATTACTATAATGTCTTTACTATCTTGCTACAGCATTTCTACTGCTACTACAATATGTTCACTATATTACTACAGCATCTCAACTTCTACTGCTACTACTATACTATAACATGTTCAGTATGAAGCTGAGGAACAAAATTCCAACCTCACTTTTTATATTTTGTAATCTCTCCCTAAATTTCAAGTTTAGGTCACCAGACGAACCAGATATTAATATTATTATTACTTTCAAAATGGATCGGGTTCAACTTGTCCAATTCAGAGAAGCTCTCAAGGAGTTGGAGAATCTAGAGGCTCTCCGGACTTCGTCTGTATTAAGCCTTCACCTCCCATCATCTTCCTCCCTGATACTCGTCAAAAATAGAATCAAGGATGAACAAAGCCGCGCGGCCAACATAAAGTCCGTTTCCAACCGCTCTTCAGTGCAAGAAGCACTGAAGAGCGCTGTGGATATGCTATCCACAGTCAATGCCATGCCACCCCATGGGCTTTTAGTGTTTTACGGCCAATCAGTTCTCAACAAAGCAACCGGCGAGGTGAGACGCCTTCGCCGGACGTTAACACCTCCTCAACCAGTTCAAGAATTTAAATACGATGTCAGCAAGACATTCTCCACGCACTCACTGCACCAATTACTCATCTCCCAAGAGGGAGGCGTTGGCTACATCGTCATCGATGGGTCAGCGGTTGCCCTTGGAACGCTCTCTGAAAATGGACTAAAAGTCCACCACCATGAGAACGTGGACATTCCAAAAAAGCACGGCAGAGGTGGCCAGTCCGCTCCCAGGTTCCAGCGCATCCGCCTGGAAAAGAGACAATTGCTGGTGAAGAAAGTAATTGCTCTCAGCGAAGATTATTTTATGACTGAAAATAAGGCGACCGTGCAGGTTCAGGCCCTGGTGGTAGGGGTCCTGGTCAGCTGAAGGACCAATTGGTTGAGCGTCTCCCTCAGCTCTTGAAGAGTGCTGTAAGATCTGTAATAAACACCTCATACTCCGGCCGTCAAGGTCTGAGGGAGGCCATCAATGGCACACGGGACCTCCGCCAGCACATGCTTTTGGAAAAGTCTAACACTGTCCTCAGTTCCATATTTGAAAAACTCAGGGTCGATGAACCGGACATGGTCTGCTTTGGTGATGAAGTTCGAGCGGCCATGGAGGATGGTGCCGTCAAAGTTGTCGTGCTATGGGACGAGTCCCCTCAACTCGCCTATTTTACAGAAAACTGTCCCGAGGGGACTGAGTTAATGGCGATACCCAACACAACTAATAATACCCAAATGCTTATAAGCACGTTTGGGGGGATAGCGGCCTTAAATAAATACCCAAGAGCCGTCCCAAACGAAGAAGAGGCCGAGTGAGGCAAAAAAATAAAAAAATAAAAAATAAATAAATAAATAAAAGAAATAAAAAATAAATAAAAAAAAATGTAAACAAAAATAAAATAAATGTTTATTTTTACTTTTATAAATAACAGGACTTTTCTTACTAAAACTAGTCGTTCTCAAATAGCCACTTAAAATGTACCAAAATGAACTTCACATAAGAAAGTAAACACCACCATTAACATTTCATTACAATAACAAACAATATCTTCCTTTCACTCCTATGATATACCTTACTTTAATACATATTATACATATCAATATATAGTCAATAATATCCAAAACTATTACTCTTTATCTTTATTTCACTAAACCTAATGAATATATATAGTAAGCGTAGGTAACATCCTATTAAATATATATAGTGAGCGTAGGTAATACATCTAGCAAACCAAAACAATTACACAAAAGATAAGTATCTAAGCTAAGACAATGTTAACTAATTATCACTGGGATACTAACCTAACCTAACCTAACCTAACCTAACCTAACCTAACCTAACCTAACCTAAAATAGCCTAACATAACATAACATAATGTTACGGTCGTCCCCCTATTGTATTTAGTTTCTGTTGTTTCCCGTTTTTCTTTAGAATCGAATTTCAAAGCCTATGGTAAAGACTTTGAAAAAGTTCTTGATTATTTTATATAAGTATGTATACTAGTATTTGTTTCATTATGTAAACTTTGTAGAATGTATTCTTATTTTTTATACAGTTATGAAAGACTGTAAGAAGCAGTTGTCAAGCATAAAAGGAATTAGAAATTATATGTTGATGAAACAAGAAAGCATTGGAACATTGTTTTGGTTCTGGTGGCTCTCTCTGTAGCTAGGTTGAGGATAGGAGGGTCAAACTTGTGTGGTGCACATTTATCTATTATTTTCTAGGCAATCATGGATAATTGTGGTGTTAACTAAAGTGCAATATGTTCATTATAGTCTAAAGAATATTATAGCAGTGAGAGAGTATTGTGTTTGGTGGAGGTAACATTATTCTGAGTGAATTGATTTGCGGCTTTTGAACACATATTTATTATATTTTGTTGTAATTTTGAAGCTGTGTTTTGATCAAACCAGTTTTAATGGGAACAGTGGTATTGAAATAAACACCTGTCAGCTGTCAGGAGGTTGTTAGCCTATGGACTGACTATACATCCTCTAGTGCAGTGGTTCTTAACCTTTTTTGAGTCACGGACCCCTTTGGGAATCTGGTGAAAGCTATGGACCTAGAAAAATGCACATAAGCACATAAACGCAACTTTGCATGTAAACATGATAAAACCATATTATGATAGAAACTCTACAGAAAATGATATGAATAACAAGGTGAATTGTCTATGTGTTAGGTCTGATGATGAAAAGATGATAGATGAAAGTGAAGATATGAAGTTGGGGAGATGTGAAAATAAACTGTTAAATAATTCAGGTGTGATGAATAATTTAGAAAAGAAACTTCATCATTTAGGAACTGAGAAGAGAAATCAAATCATACAAATTATACATGAGTTTAGGCCTTTGTTTTCTGGTGTTCCTTGGAGAACTGAGGTATTACAGCATGATGTTGAGGCTGAGAATACAACACCCATTAAGCAACACCCATATAGAGTGACTCCTAAGATGAGAGAGATAATGAGACAAGATATGTTACCCTTTGGTATGAAAACAGCGGTAGTACTTTCCAGAGATTAGTTAATCAAGTATTGTATGATGTTAAAGGTTGTTCTGTGTGTATAGATGATATTGTACTGTATTAAAAAACTTGGGAAGAACATTTGTATTTAATTAGAGAAGTATTTAACAAATTGAATCAAGCAAACTTGACTGTAAACCTTGTGAAGAGTGAATTTGCTGTAGAATATCTAGGTTATATTGTTGGTCAGGGAAGTGTCAAACCAATTAATGCTAAGGTGGAAAGTACTGTGAAATTTCTTGCACCTACAAATAGAAGAGAATTATTAAGATTTCTGGGTATGAGTGGATATTATCGTAGGTTTTGTAAAAACTTTTCAACCATTGCTTTACCATTAACCAATCTGTTGCCAAAGAAAGTCAAATTTGTGTGGAGTGTTCATTGTGATGACGCGTTTAAAAAATTGAAACAGATACTTATAAGTGCACCCATACTTTTTACTGTAAATTATGATAAACCGTTTAAATTGTATGTAGATGCTAGTGATTATGGAGCTGGTGGAGTTTTAATGCAAGAGAAAGATGATGTTGAGTATCCTAGGTAGAAGGCAAGTGGTGGAGAGAGAGAGAGAGAGAGAGAGAGAGAGAGAGAGAGAGAGAGAGAGAGAGAGAGAGCCTGGAGACTTCGACCGTATTTCCTCGTGTAAAGGACTGAGGAAGAGCTTATGATTGACGAGGATTATATGGGTGTGGAAGGTGGGATGGGGAGGTGAACGAAGATTTGTAGGAAGACGAGATGAGTGAGGAAAAGGGGAAGAAAAGGAGGAAATATCGACCCCGAGACTGTGTGGCTTACCATGAATTGGGTGTCCATCCTTCAAAGACAGCGTAAGGATGAAGCTATGAAGGATAGATGAAGCCGAAGGAGTCGGATAAAGGGGGAGAAGGCGTGTCCAAGAGAACAGAATTCACTACACAGTTTGGGCCTGGGTCTCACTCGCTGGATGGTGATGGTAAGGTTGTCTTGGGTTGGGTGTAACGTGATTGGAATTTTCTTGCCGACTATCTCTTTGAATTATAGTTTTCTTTAGAGACCAGTAGCTCTGTATATCTCCATCTCTCACGCACGCACACACACACACACATACACACACACACACACACACACACACACACACACACACACACACACACACACACGACTTAGTTCATTACCTCTCCGTCACATTCTATAATCATGAGATTCTGAATTACTTTTTTTCCCTATTCACAAAAAACAAACATTCTTTTACCCCCTTCTCTTGTCCTACCTTCCTCCTCCCCTAGTTCCTGATCCCAGTGACAGGAGCCATTTCCTGGTTGGCGAAGGGAAAGAGATGCAGTTAAAAAAAAATAGATGCCGTGGAGTTTGTGTCAAGGGGAGAAGATTTACGCGAGATAAGGTGTGTTTCCTCTGGTGCTGGAGGATTGGTACAAAGATACGATTAAAGAACATCTAAACACTATACTACACCACATAGAAACTACAATTATATCCCATAACATCACACAACACCACACTACACCCATAACACCACACTTTAACACACAACACCACACTAGCTTATGTTGGAGAGAGAGATCACTGGTTCAATTATCACAGAGTATTATGTTAGCAGCAGACGACATGTTAATGCATGTTAATGTTAATGAAGAGAAATCCCATTACAGACGTAGAGAGAGAGAGAGAGAGAGAGAGAGAGAGAGAGGTTGATAAGACGACCAAATCTATTCTCATTTACTCAACGTGTAAGTAAAGACGTTATTTTTGTAACTATTAGTAAGAGATGAATGAGATTATCAAGGTACATTATTTTATGAGGGTGGAAATGACAACAGATTTGCTTACCTTTCACATTCTCTCTCTCTCTCTCTCTCTCTCTCTCTCTCTCTTTAATCTATACCCCCTTCTCTGCCTTCATCTCTCCATACACAGATACACCAGTACATTCCCTGTAGATAGTATCAGGGCGAAATTCATATCATAACACGAGCCAATACTTCAGTGTAGCTCCCTCCCTCCTTCCTTACCTTCTTTCTTCTCTTCCTCCCTTCCTACCTCCCTCCCTTATTCCTTACCTACTTCTCTTCTCTCTTACCTCCCTCCCTCCCTTCTTACCTCCCTCCCTTCCTCCTTTCTTACCTCCCTCCCTCCCTCCCTCCACTCTTACCTCTCTTCTTACTTCCCTCCCTACTTCTCTCCCTCCCTCCTTACCTCTCTCCCCCCTACCACACACACACACATCAGTACACGATATCACAACAAACTTCAAAACTTCCACCATATGACTGTAACTTCGAATGCCTGTTTCCTGCCCGTCTGGCTTTCCATGTTTACTTATGCCAGAAGAATTTACATAATCTGTTGCTCGGCTCTGGTTAAGTCATCGTTTGTGTCCGGAAATATTGTGACTCACTCGGCTGAACTTGTCGGAGGAGAGTGACGTAATTTGGTACTTGTGGGCAAATAACTCTCCGTCTGCCTCTGTTTACGTGTCCCCCGTAGATTGTATATGTCTTTTGTTAGTCACTCCATATGTGCGTCCATGCGCGTGCTTCCGTATATTGCATGTGTCTAAAAGAGTCAGATTTAAACATACCACTCACACCACACGCTTTCTTCCATTTGTTTTCTCTCTCCCACTTGACGAGAAGAAGCATAGACTATCAAACTCCGCCAGCAGCATCCACTTACACCTCACTTCTCAATACTTAAGAGGCCACGGGAAGATGCTTACACACTATGTCTCCCATTCTCCCGCCTGACTCTGATTATGAAGGAAGAGGAGGAAGGGGGGTAAGAGATAGAGGAGGAGGGGTATGAAGTAGAGGAGGTAGGAGGATGTGGAGGAGGAGGATGTGGAAGAGAAGGAGGCGAGGGCGGGGCTATTATCTTCTTTTCCCTTTCTTCATTTCCTCCTCTTCCTTCCCCGTCTTCTCCTCGTTTTTCTCCCTCGTTTCTCCTCATTTCTCACCTTCTTATTCTCTCTATTATCTACACTCTTCCTCCTCCAATTCTTCAATATCCTCTTCTTTCCATTACCCTTTTCCTTCTTTCTCTGTCCGCATCCCCCTTCCTTTTTCTTCATCATTCGTTTTTCTCTCCCTCAGTCCTCCTCCTCCTACTTTACCCCCGTTCTCTTCCTCTCTCCTCCCTCCTTCCTGTTCTTTCCACCTGCCCCATCTTCCCTTTGCTCTCCTTTCCCTCTTTAGGTTATCTTATTTGGTCTCTCCTGTACACTTAACTTCACATTCAATCATCAATATAATCGTCCTCATGAATTGTTTTTGTAAATTTTTAATCTAGACGGTGAAAATTGGGTAAAATTCCCCCCAAATTAATACAATATACATTAAATGAACTTGTGTATTGAGTGTATTGAGGTGAATACCATTCCCCCAATGTCCTTTTTCGTCTGTATCACATAACATATTCAGCTCTTTGATCTACGAACACTCGCTCTTTCAAATATTGTAAACAAGAATGACAGATTTATTGGTGATACTCATTATTGCTGACGTGTGCTTTAGTGGGAACGTGTTGGAATACTAATTGCAATATTATCAAACGTATGAATGTATTTACATTGATATAACACGTCTATTGACACTGATGTACTACATGTTATATACAAATGAAAGTATTACAGTTAAGGCGCATGAGCAACTTCAAATCACACACACACACACACACAAAATTACAAAGAAAATCCCCCTTCCCCCCCGCCTCACACGAAGAGGAAAAATGAAAAATTATCGAAGCCTTGAGATATCTTACGTCCACCAGTCCTCTCGGTGAATCTTGCAGTCAACAAGTCCATCTCATCTGCATCAAATCTCTGGGGAGGTCATATATCCAACCATCCCTTATCCGGGAGATTCTTGACACCGGACACGCCGCCCCGAGGACATGTGACAAATAGGATATCATTAGAGAGGCCGACACGAGTGCTGTGGCAGTCGGACACATTTACCCTAAGTTATGTTCCACGAACCAGCGACCCCGGCAGGAGACGCTGAGAGGACCTGAGATTGTTTTCTGACTATAAATCTCCCGACAGACGACTGGAGGTCAAAACTTTTGGAACTTCTAAACTTGAAAAAAAACTGGAGGTAATCTTGTGGCCGGAGTGAGGACTGGGTGAAGATGTTTTTTTTTAGTTTAACAAATTTATTGGCAGAGCTTGTAGTACAGTTTGCCTATTATGAGTAATTCAGTCAGGTCTTGACACTGAGGGTGGTATCACTTCTCACTGCCACTCAGGACGGACGTTCATACATAAAGAAATACATCATATTCATTAACAGCTATATACACTATCGTGGTCCTAAATGCTATCTGGCCGCTGGAGGAGGCCCTAAAGATGCCCTGGGCCTGTAATATGACCTTAAAGACTCCCAATATTAATATCACGGCCCATAAGAGCCCCTGATCCTGTCTCATGACTCACACACTCCCCCATACTGTAAATTCTTCATCCACAGCTAAAAAAAAAATAGTCAGAAAAAACACATTGGTTGCCATACTCCCGGGGGACACCTTAACTGGTTATACAACAGTGACCCTGACCTCTGACCCAGTAATCTCCGCCATCAATATGAAGCTTTTTATCCCTGGGGCCAAGGTCCTTATGGAAATTCGTGTTCAGTGGTGTATAGAAACTACCCAAGTCACCGCCAAGAACAAAAGAGTCGTTTACAGACACAGATGGCGATAGTAATCATCTCAGGCAGCCAATAATAATAATAATAATAATAATAATAATAATAATAATAATAATAATAATAATAATAATAATAATAATAATAATAATAATAATAATGATAATAATAATAATAATAATAATAATAATAATAATAATAATAATTAACGGTTTATTGAAAGAGCATGGCAGCCAGAAGGCTGAAAATATACAGTTACATATTTGGGGAATGGGTTTCTAATTACAAATAATATACAAGTAACATAAGTGACACAAATAAGACATATAATAACTAGATGGGGAAAAGCTCAAACTACAGTGCATCTCGCCCCTCTACTATATATTTATACTTGTTATACACCGTTTATTTCTTATACACTAGATTATTTACCATGTTGCATGAATATATAAACTTGTACATTTCTATCAAGTGTCTTTTTAAATGAGCATCAGATCTTAAGAGTCTCAGCAATGTTAAATTATTATCACAGATGCAAACACAGAGTAAAGGACGTGAGGCTGAGAGGAGGTGGGACTGTTGGATGATGAAGGACCAGGAAGTGAACACCCACACCATCACACTCTATACCATATCACCACACACACCACACACCCACACCACACACACCACACCCACAGATTACCTAAATTAGAGCCCCTGGAGAATTATGACCCACATAAAAAATTGACGTATTTACTTTACTTCCTGATGCCTGGATAGTGTCTCTCACCGTCAGGGCGTCTATGTCTCGTCCACTAATGAGACACTACTTCCTTCCCTCCCCCACTCCCTCCCTAACTTCCTCGCTACCCCCTCCCTCCCTCCCTCCCAAACTTCCTCGCCACCCCCTCCATCCCTAACTTCCTCATTCCTCCCCTCCCTCCCTGCCTCCCTCCCTTACCTGACCTCACCTGTGTCCCAAAATCGACCATGGACCATTAACACACATTAACATAAATCATGCAAACTATAGAAAGTATTTTAATATATTGGAAATAATTGAAATATTTTAATAATTCAATAGATAAGAAAAACGTCGATATATCTATAATTGAATGTATAAAAAAAAACCCACAGAGATATATCTATAATTCAATTCAAATTTTGACATTATATTCTGGGTTTATCCTGTGTAGGTTTAAGTAGCAGAGTGTAACAAATATTTTATTTGTCTTGTTCTTCCAAGACTTGTTGTGACCTCAGTTGGGATATTGTGAGTCACCTGAGTCACCTTCACAACACAGGAGGAACATGAACCATTATACTATCACCTTCACCTCAGTCATCTCAAGTCACCTAAAATCACTTCACCTCAACACGTCAAGTGAAGAGTGAGTTGAGTCTCTACCACGAGATATATCGCCTGAGACTGATAAGGGACTATACGGAAATTATTTTAATGTTCCTGAAATTGCCACCAAATAATATCCTTCTGTGTGTGTGTGTGTGTTTTATGTCATTTAAATCGCATGACCCGTTGTTAACATGTATTAGTTGCTGTTTAT
>NW_024748956.1:0-9957 GCF_018991925.1 Homarus americanus
CTTGTTCCCTGCCTCACACACTTCATACGGTCGAGGTTACCGTGTCTTCGTGAACCACATATATACTGGACTGAGTACTGCGTTAAATAATCTGATGTTCTACTCTGTAAGCATGGGGTGCGGTGACCGGGTGGATATTACGCTCGCCTTCTGTCGTTAGGGTTGCTACTGTGTACTGAGGGGGCGGGGGCACTCACAGTCTACCCAGCTGTGAAGGAGTAACTAACCTTACAACTACGAAGTGATGGTATTCGTGTCCAGCCCCGCGTATGGTGTGCCTCATCGTGTACTTACAGAGGTTTAGTATACAGTGTCTGGGTTGCTCTTAATATATTATGAGCTCTAATCTTACTTTTCACTCAGTAAACAAAGTCCAAACTGGGATACATCTACAGCTTGCAACTACATTCACGCCACCACAGTTACCGCTCAGCTCACTACAACACCCTCGGTTTTTGTAATACACTACTTGGTCAAGAAGAACAGTGAGGACTTACTACCTATCCTGTTCACTGCTGAGCTTACTGACAAATGCTCAAACCAGTTTCTCGTATTTGTAAACATTAATTTAGAGCCTCCGGGTATTTTTAACACAAAGGTAATCTCTTCTTTTTATTGCTGGGCCTAATTCTACTTTTTTTTTTAGATATAATACTGATATATAATTATATTCTAGTGCTTCACCGACACCTAAGTAATCTTTTTTTGTTCTGAACAGCAAAACATCAACTCAGCAAGGGAATACTCTTCATTTAATAGCCAATGCATTGTTAAAAGAATGAATATTACAAAAATTTTCAGTTTATTCCTCAGTTCTTGGAGATATTACAACAAGTTGGCCTCGATTTACGATATAAAACCAAATTAGTAAATTTGACGTCTGAAGTGAACCCTCCAAATGCTTCGAAATGAGACTCCATAATTATACAGACAAACATTTCGAAGAACATAATCGATTAACCAATAAGTATGTGTGTGTGTGTGTGTGTGTGTGTGTGTGTGTGGTGAATTTACCCGAACTGACACTAAAGTAACAATAGGCAAATAAGTAGTAAGTAATAATAAATAATAATTTATCAAAACAGATATAATGAAGTAACACTGTATTTTCTTTGACACTCGGCAAGAAGGAAACAAAGAAAGACAAAGACAAACACTGTAACCTAATCTAACCTAACCTAACCTAACCTAACCTAACCTCCAACCTTAGTGGTGAGTGACACAACAAGGTACAAGCACTTCCTACTCCGACAGACTCGCAGACACGCGTGCAGGATGGCATACATACACAACACGCACGTACACGAGCACACACACACACACACACACACACATATGAAATAGTCCATCCGTCTGTATGAATAAGTCCGACACTTTCCCATACAGTGACACCCCCACCCCCCACCAAGTCATTGCCTGTTTTGGGCTCCACACATCGCCTCTACTCGTCCATCTGTCATCATTTCCTAGGCTTTTATATGTATGATCTTTGTCCTTTTTTCCTGGATGATTTTGTTGCATGATAAACATTCGAGTTTTGTATCTGATTCTATTAATCCCTTTAGAATAATGAATCCCTAGAGTATGTATGTATATATGTATGTATATATGTAGACTTATGCATATATACTATATATAAAATCGTATGGGGGTTCTTGGTACAACGTCATGTTTTCCCCTCAATGCAATATGCCGGGTCGGACGCTATAAAATAAGATGGAATTCTCTGGAGAAGTGCAGCCAGCGTGAGCATGTGACCCAGCATCTATCACCACCACCGCTGCTACTACTACTACTACTACTACAACTACTACTTTTTTTTTTTAACGTGGCCTCCAGCCTCCCCCAATAGCCACACCTTCGCCACCATTTATTTACCTTAATATTAAATATCCTAATACATAAGAAGCTATCCTATCTGTGTTAAATTAGTTGAGCCGCAGATCCATGCGGCATTCAGTGACTGTAGCCTCATAGTCAATATCTGCAGCAGTTCTCGGAGTAGGGGCAGAAGCTCTCGTTCCCCTGAGGCAGAGCAAAGCCGACCGAAGGAGAGAGAAGGACAGTCGACATCTCATCCAGGCTGTGACATAACTTCTGGGGTGCTGCTTCTGTTCGGAGATCAGCTCCGCGAGTCTGGCGTAGAAACATCTTGCACTTGGGCCCATCCCACCAGAGGTTGTGAACACTAGAGGAGTGAAGCTGCCTTGATCAACATTTTGAATTCTCTCCCCATATGCCCTTCTCTTGTCGTTCTCGTTCCTCCTATGTGCAGCATCGAGAGCTAGGTTACGGTGACAAGCGGCCATGGAATCAAAAATCCTGATGTCGAAGAAAGCTCGCTGTCCCCGCGTCCAGAATCCTCGAGCACTGACGTCCACACGGGCTTCGTTAGATGTGTTTGAAGTCCTGTGTTGGAAGATCTCGCCATCCAGTGGAAGGAGGGTCGGTTCTACCATGACGTCCCGACAGATTTCCTTCAACATGTTTGCTGTGAGATCCCTTACCTCGTCATGCCTCATGCATATGAAGCCCCCCTTCTTGCAAACCATGGCGTGATCGCCATCATAGGAATAACCACACACGCATTGGGAGGGCAAACCTTCTACTGGCCAACCGTACCTTAGAGCAATGGCATCTGTAAATTCTTGTTTGTTAAGGCTGAAACCATTTGCCCTTATCGGTAACGTAGTTAGCCAGTTCGAGGCGCCCACCTCCTGCGCTATAGCTACTTTTTTTGTCAAATTTTCTGGAACCAGCAGCAATAGTTGCTGCAACATGTCATTTTGGCAGTTCTGCCGATCTGTTGTAATGGACCTACGGATCTTAATAACTTCGCTGGTGTCCACTTCCCCTGTTGCATTCTGGGCGATTATGTGGTCAGTGAGGGCTGCCGTGAGCTTAAGTGAATTTTGATGTTCAGAGTCAGCAATCTCCTCTGGATTAGTTAGTCCCATCCCTCCCAGTCTTGGTGGAAGTGCAAAAAGTGTTCTTTCTACTAGGGTTAAGTCGTGGTGTTTTACTAGTTTGGGAATGAACTTGACACTGATTGCTTCTTCCAAAGGGTGGAGGAGGGGTCGGATCTCAGGGATGGTACGCATCAGGTAGTTCCAACGATGCTTGACTCCATGTGTGAATGCTGCAAAGGCCGCATGTGGCTCTGTGTTAGCAATCTCCGATAGAGCATGGATTTCGCTAACCCACTCATTCACTTTTCCCTCTACGTACTGGGTCTTGAAGTCCGTAGTGCCAATTACTGCACCTAGATGTCTTTGGCCGTCCTTAGTTATTTTTACCTCACTTTCGCCGAAAACCTCCACAGCCCGATCATAATGATCTGGCTTCACGATGAGGATGGATTTGCTGGCGTTAGGGTGGTACCCTATATGTGGACCTCGCGATGTTACCAGGTCCCACCACTTTTTGATGTCCTCCACTTTTCCTGCTCCTGTGAGGTCATCAGCATATGCCACTTGTTTGACCCCAGTTGTTTCATACTTTATTTCTTCTTGGAGCACTGATAGGCCTATTGCATACATTGCCATTGCAACGGGGTCCCCCTGTGTTGTTCCCTCGGTCGACTGTAGGATGGTATCACCTCGTAGAGCCTTGTTGTTTACTATGTAGAGGTCTGAAGGATTCCTATACGAATTTTCAACATACATCGCAAAGCTAGGACACTTGATCTTGATGTTGTGCAGTGCAGCCTTGCGGTTAAGTATGTTGAATGCGTTTGAAGCATCCACAAGAAGAGCGGCCTCACAATCACGCTGCTCAAATATCAATTATTTTCCTGACCACAGGCTTTTGCCAGGTTCCTCTTTTTGGCACTAATCACCTCCATTATACACTTTCCGATGATCCGCCTCAGCACTTCCCCCACCCCTATAGGTCTACATCCTGGTTTCTTTTCCAGAGGAATAAGGCGGCAGGCTGTCAGAGCCTGGAGGTGATGGCAGCAAGAGGATGCAAGCTTTCTTGCAAGGGTGGCAATGGCAGTGCAGAGATCGCTTGCTACAGGGCCAAACTTGTTTGTGCTGAGGATGACTCTCCAACCGTTTGCATCCAGACCTGAAGGGCCGGCTCCGCCTCGAGTCTTCAGTGCCTTTTTCCACACCATCTCTCCTGTTATTTTCTCGAACAGGACAGCGTTTGGTGGGATATAAGCACCCTGGAGCCTGATGCATTCATCTTCGCTTGCAGGGGGATGTTTCTCTTTCAATAGTTTTAATGTCGCACTGTTTATTGGCATCACTCCACCGGAGGATTCATGTGTTAGAGATCTTACCGCGAGAGACACTTTTCCCACACGCATTTTGTTTCCAAATTTTCTTGCCACGTCATCGGTGTTTTGCTTTCCGTCACCCGTAGATTTTAGTCTCTCCTGCAGTGTTCTTGCTTCACATAGGAGATCATCTAGGGCCCCAGTCCGCCACATTGTCGACCTTCTCTTCATTGCTGCCACATTTTATTTGTGCTTAGCCTTTGTGTGTGTCCTCTGACAAAATAGATGTGGTATTATTGCCAGTATTTGAAGAGCTAGGGGGGCGAGGAAGCGGTCCTGAGTGTAATCAGTCATGAAGAAAGTCATCTCCCGAATCATTTCTTTGGTGACCGCACACTTGGGTGGTTCAAATAAGTTAGCGGGCGACCATTTGACAATTTCTGAGTAGGTTTCTTTGACCCATACGCCTGCATTTTCCATCGACATGCCTTTCCACTGAGGCGGCAGTCTCTCATTCTCCTCCTGGACACCTGCTACTGAGGGGGCAGCATTTATTAGTACTACATTTTCGGGTTGAGTAGACTCACTGCTATCATTTGGGATATCATCGGGTGGTTGGGTCCCGGCGATATCCACTGTGGCCGCCTGTGTCGGCTCCCTGCCACGTGGGTTCCGACACTGGTCTAGCTTCCTGCAATCCACACATGATCGATTGTTTCTCGCACAAAAACAATTTGTGCAGTTTTGGTTCGGGCTAGCACAGACGCAGCAAAGACTGTTGCCAGGCATAGTGACCAGCAACTCGGGCGACAGATATTTCCGCCTCCGACCTCTGCTATTGGGCCCATACGGACGAAGGAACTAGATCTTATGCGTATGAGGCACAGGGGTGACAGCCTGGCCTTCGATGTCCGAGTAGTAAGGGCATACGCGCGCGTGTGGTTGTGTCGGGCACCCCCCATGTGGGCGATAATCCACACATGAGAATAATCCACTGGGAGCAAGAATTGTCACACCTAACACTTGATTATGTCACTTTGGTAGAGATAGCCACCGTTTCTATGGTCTCGCTGATGTAACATTAGTTATATATACTCAATGGGTCAGCCGACATTACATGGAATGGCCGTTACTTGAGGCACTTGGCCCCATAGGGGCGAGAGTCGCGATGCCACCCTTGCTAGGGTAGGCCTATCGACACACTGGCACTTGGCAACTCCAGCCACCCACCATTCAAACACTCACCGGCTTACTTGAAGATCGCCGGTGAACACGAGCAATATTTGCGTTTAATGTCGTAAGGAATGAGACGAGCCGTCGGCGATGATGCTCAAGGTGACATCCAACGTTCATCGACACACTGTGAAATTCTCGTTCCCACAAACTGAGTATATCCCCACCAATAACACTTTAAATCTGGGAAGGCACCCCAACACACCCACATCTTCACTACTACTACTACTACTACTACTACTACTACCACGTCAACCATCTCACTACCACTATCATCAACATCAACCAGCCTACAGCCATTGCCTGTTTCTGACTGTTCTGTCTTTATCTTCTTTCTCTTATATAGAAACGACTTTGGCAATCTTGGAAAATGCAGTGAAAATTCAAGGATATATTGCAATGTGAAGACGAATTTTGTGGACGAGAATGTCTGAGAAATTGCTCACTTGAAATTTCACAGATAAAAAAATTCTCAAAATCACGCAGGAATAAGGAAAAATTTATAAAACTGAAACTGCATAAAAAACGTGAATACACAGTGAAGATAATTGATTTCAAGACGTAACTTATAATAAAAAAATAAAAAAATATAGACATGAATTAATAAGAAAAAGTTAATAGGAATAAAACAATATCCCAAAGAGGAAACTACTAGACACGAGAGAGAGAGTGTATAGTAGAAATAGTGTGGTGGTGCAGCCTCCTCTTAAGAAGATACATATCGCTTTTTTTATGAGGTAGTATGACCCATCTCTCCTCTTTTGCCAAGATGGAATATTTTCACCAGAAAACCTAAGTCTTATATTATGATGTCACTGTGTATACTCAAGACCTTTCTCCCCTAAATATTGCTCCTCAAGACGTTTCTCACCCAAATATTGCTCTTCAAGATCTTTTTCCTCAACATATTTCTCCCCAAGATCTTTCTCCATCAGATATATTTCGCCAGAATATTCCTCCTTATGATATGTCTCCCTGAGTAACCAAGACGAAGAATTTATGATGGTCCCGCCAGCGGCAACTCACTAATTAAAAATCCAGGTCTTTGATGCGAAGAATTAATATCAGTGAAGGTAAAAAATTTAATGATAAGATCCAATATTCCATTACTTTTAATATAGAGGATTTTAATATATCATGGACGAAAGTTTCCATATATCAGTTACTTATTATAACTACAGTTCTTTGATGGAAGGATTTTGGGAAGAAAAAAACCAAATGTTGATCCCATGTCCGTTTGATTGCAGATTTTAATTACTCTCGTTTCATATATCTTTATATTTTTTGGGGGGTGGGTGGGTGCGGGGTGGGGAGGGTTGTATTTGGTGTTTTGCAATACACAGGATACTGGTGGGTGTATGTACGTCGCTCAGGGTACGTGTATCTGGCTGTGATGTGCACCACCAACTTCCCTCGCACTGTTTGAGTTGTCTTAAGCAAAGCCTCATTTGTCGAGAAGTTGTCAGGAAACTTAAACAATATTCATCAGAGAGGCAGCTGCATGACACACATAAAGGAGAGCACTTCACGAGGTAGGAGACACTTCAGGGGGCGACTCACGACCCTTGAAACACACCCTTCTTGGCCAGCCCTCCCCTAAAGAGTGTCTGGAATGGTACTTGGAGGACAGTCCACACGTATTTCGGGAGAGTATATGCAGTAGTGAGGCAGTTGGCTTCACACTCTAGCCTCACGTTCACAGTTGTAAAGCTCTTTAAAAAGTTAAGGTGAGATATTATGTGTTACGAGTTGGGGATTTAGAATATAGTTATACGTCTACCCAGATCCCAACAGGTAACAAAAAAACAAAAACAAAGACAATCGGACTATAAAAGGGTAGACAAAGGATGCGAGTTTTTGTTGTGTATAATAAAGTACCATAAATCCCTAAACAAAATATTCAGCTTATAAATTACCCTTAACCAAACTTAACCTAAACATTAACAGTATATACATATTAATACAACATAAACAATTTTGAAGCAAGTGGACGTGGGGGAGGCAATACAAAATACAAATACTTAAGTGAGGAGCTGAGATGGCTGACGAGTAAGGCTGAGTATTGTAGAAGACGGTAGGTAGTCACTGCACCGTAGGTTTAGAGGATAGATGATCCTGTGGTCACTTCCCAGAGCCAAGTGCTCTCTCCTCGAATTGGAGCTCACAAAGAAGACTTGGAGGAAGTGACGCAACAACCAGGATATGGAGAAGAGAAACCCCGGAGTGGTAACTAAGACGAGTCATACTCGTGTCTCGTCCCTAGATGGAGTTGCTCGTGGTGCTGGGTAGGTAGATCAAGACAATAGATGGCGTGGTTCGTAGTGCTGGGTGGAGGGGTTCGTAACATTATGCTTCTCATTCATATAGATATTTGAGTGTGTGTGTGGCAACTTTCCCCGAGACAGTAATTATCACAGTAAACCAGGAAGTGTTGGTGTGTGAGGATCCACACGGTAGTCTATCGTGACCAGATATAAAGTCAACAAAAAAATGACCTCGCCCCTGGGATCCGTTGGAACTGGGAATGGACAAATACCTCAGCCACTCATGGTATGTGTGGATTGACGTACTCGAGTTTTCTAAACATTTCATCCTGTGTTACCAGAATGAGACGTACGGAAAGTGGCCTTATAATATTTTTATTGCCTAGTCACCCTCCACACGACTCTTTTTTGAGTAGAAATAATACACAATAACATCTCCAATTGATTATAACATAAACACTTCTTGCGGTGTGTTAAAAATGGCTCCTGTTCATTCAGTCGTGTTGAATGTTACTGATTCAGAATTCACAGAGTTTATTTGGAAAAGAAGCCTTAACTTTAGAGGTAAATATCAATATCAACATTTTCACCCATTCAAACCTCAACTGCCACATTCATGGACTGTATTCTCACGTTCTTAGTAAGTGTAATTTTAGTGCAATTTTTCTGGGTTCTGGTGTGTGGTTATTTGACTTGGCAAAACGCTATTCACCTCCTTAATGAACATGAGCAATAGAGCATTCATATGGATTTCAATTTGATGGAACTTGGGTGACTTGTGACTAGACTCGATATTTTCTGGCATGTTATGGAGGCTATAACAAAATTGTGCCAGATATTAGGAGGAAAAATTGCAACACTATCAACACGACATTTTCTCACACATGACTACACCCCATATTCTATGTGACGTAAGGTGCCGATGATTTATTATGATGATATTTTGTGTACATATATTTATATCATTCTACGACCTTACTTAAAACTACACCAAACGTACTATCCAAATTTTCTAGCGAAGACCCTCTCCTCCTTTCCAGTTGATTGGCTGATATGTAATGGCAATATATTCACCATCTACAGTGACCAACCCACAAACAACAATGGGTTATTATTAGGTCGATGGTAAAAATATACATATGACGTACACTGCAGGCAACGACCAACCCCTATAACACCTCAAGGACCAAAAAAACAAAACATTACGGTTGAAGTTACTTAAGGAATGGCGAATAAAGGCAAGGAATACTAAAAGGGAGAAATGCAAGTTATGATAATTGTGGAATAGGAGACGTAGTAAGCGAAGATATGTCCAGGATAGAGCATATACAAGGGGACTATACACTATACACGGTGACTATACACTATCCACGAGGACTATACATTATACACGGGGACTATACACTATCCACGGGGACTATACACTATCCACGGGGACTATACACTATCCACGGGGACTATACACTATCCACGGGGACTATACACTATCCACGGGGACTATACACTATCCACGGGGACTATACACTATCCAAGGGGACTATACACTATACACGGGGACTGAAGGCTATAGGGAATTCATACAAGGATTCTCAGATTAACTTTACTAGTCAGAAAACACCTGTAGCTATAGCCCTCGCCGTCTAGAATCCAGATGACTCTAACACTAAGTACAGGATACAAGTTCTCTTTTATTTCCTTCTAATATACAGAGTTTGTTCCTCCAGGCTTTCCCTTCCCCTCACCCATGACTCAGGGTTTCATAGTGTCAGCAATCACCTCCAATAAAGCAAAAGGGAGTTTAATAGTTTACTTTATACTTTCAATAGAGATAATTAAGGAAATATATTTACTGTCTCCTTAAACTAGTAAAGGTATATAGTATTCATACAGTATGCACACACACACACACACACACACACACACAAGTGGCAATGTTGCACTCACTCTCGTCACTTTCATTCACTGCTAAAAAATACTGACCGATTTGCATCTCTCTCTCTCTCTCTCTCTCTCTCTCTCTCTCTCTCTCTCTGTGCCATTTACATAAAACATTGGTGATATATCTCCCCTGTCACGACTCACTGAGTTTTGTGGAGGCAAGTTATACCTGGATTCGAACCCATAAACCGGATTCGAACCCATAAACCGGATCCGAACCCATAAACCGGATCCGAACCCATAAACCGGATTCGAAACCATAAACCGGATTCGAAACCATAAACCGGATCCGAACCC
>NW_024748957.1:0-25657 GCF_018991925.1 Homarus americanus
GACTTTGTTATTCTCGATCATGGGACTTTGTTATACTCTATCAGGGATCTTTGTTCTACTCTATCAGGGGACTTTGTTATACTCGATCAGGGATCTTTGTTATACTCTTTCAGGGGGCTTTGTTATACTCGTTCAGGTGACTTTGTTATACTCGATCAGGGGCCTTTGTTATACTCGATCAGGGGGCTTTGTTATACTCGATGAGGGGACTTTGTTATACTCAATGAGGGGACTTTAATATACTCGATGAGGGGGCTTTGTTATACTCGATCAGGGGACTTTGTTATACTCGATCAGGGGACTTTGTCTATACTCGATGAGGGGGCTTTTTATATTCGATAATGGGCCTTTGTTATACTCGATGAGGGGACTTTGTTATACTCGATCAGGGGAATTTGTTATACTCGATCAGGGGACTTTGTTTTACTCGATCAGGGGACTTTGTTATACTCGATCAGGGGACTTTGTTATAGTTGATCACGGCAGATTAGTGGACTTTGTTATACTCGATGAGGGACTTTAAAATACTCGATCAGGGGACATTGCTATACTCGATGAGGGGACTTTGTTATACTCGATCAGGGGAATTTGTTATACTCGATCAGGGGCCTTTGTTATACTCGATAAAGGGCCTTTGTTATACTCGATGAGGGGACTTTGTTATACACGATCATGGGAATTTATTATACTCGATCAGGGGACTTTGTTATACACAATCAGGGGACTTTGTTATACTCGATCAGGGGCCTTTGTTATACTCGATGAGGGGGCTTTGTTATACTCTATCAGGGGACTTTGTTATACTCGATCAGGGGCCTTTGTTATACTCGATCGGAGGACTTTGTTATACTCAATCTGAGGACTTTGTTATACTCGATCAGGGGCCTTTGTTATATTCGATCTGGACTTTGATATACTCGATCAGAGGACTTTGTTATTCTCGATGAGGAGCCTTTGTTATACTCGATCAGGCGAATTTGTTATACTCGATCAGGGGTCATTGTTGTACTCGATCAGGGGGCTTTGTTGTACTCGATCAGGGGCCATTGTTATACTCGATAAGGGGCCATGGTTATACTCGATCTGGGGACTTTGTTATACTCGATAAGGGGACTTTGTTATACTCGATGAGGGGCTTTGTTATACTTGATCAGGGGACTTTGTTATACTCGATCAGGGAACTTTGTTATGCTCGACCAAGGGTCTTTGTTATACTGGATCAGTGGACTTTGTTATACTCTATCAGGGGACTTTGTTATACTCGATGAGGGGCCTTTGTTTTACTCTATCAGAGGACTTTGTTATACTGGATCTGGGGACTTTGTTATACTCGATCAGTTTTCTTTGTTATTCTTGATCAGGGGACTTTGTTATACTCGACCAGGGGCCTTTGTTGTACTCGATAAGGGGCAGTTGTTATACTCGATTAGGGGACTTTGTTATACTCGATCATGGGACTTTGTTATACATGATCAGGGCCCTTTGTTATACTCGATGAGGGGACTTTGTTATACTCGATCAGGGGGCTTTGTTATACTTGATCAGGGGACTTTGTTATACTAGATGAGTGGACTTTGTTATACTCGATCAGGGGACTTTAATATACTCGATTAGGGGACTTTGCCTTACTCGATCAGGGAACTTTGTTATCCTCTATCAGGGGACTTTGTTATACTCGATCAGGCATCTTTGTTATACTCGTTCAGGGGGCTTTGTTATACTCGTTCAGGTGACTTTGTTATACTCGATAAGGGGACTTTGTTATACTCGATGAGGGGTCTTTTTATACTCGATCAGGGGACTTTGCTATACTCGATCAGGGGACTTTGCTATACTCGATCAGGGGGCTTTGTTATACTCGATAAGGGGCCTTTGTTATACTCGATGAGGGGACTTTGTTATTCTCACTTAGGGGAATTTGTTATACTTGATTAGGGGACTGTTATACTCGATCAGGGGATTATGTTATACTCGATGAGGGGCTTTGTTATTCTTGATGAGGGGACTTTGTTATACTCGATCAGGGGCCTTTGTTGTACTCGATGAGGGGCCTTTATTGTACTCGATCAGGGGCCTTTGTTGTACTCGATCACAGGACTTTTTTATACTCGATCAAGGGCCTTTATTACACTCGATCAGGAAACTTTGTTATACTCGATAAGGGGCCTTTGTTATACTCGATCAGGGGGCTTTGTTATACTCGGTCATGTGACTTTGTTATACGCGATGAGGGGGCTGTGTTATACTCTATCAGGGGACTTTGCTATACTCGATCAGGGAAGTTTGTTATACTCGATCAGGGGCCTTTGTTATACTCGATGAGGGGACTTTGTCATACTCGATCAGGGGAATTTGTTATACTCGATCAGGGGACTTTGTTTTACTCGATCAGGGGACTTTGTTATACTCGATCAGGGGACTTTGTTATAGTTCATCAGGGCAGATTAGTGGACTTTGTTATACTCGATGAGGGACTTTAAAATACTCGATCAGGGGACATTGCTATACTCGATGAGGGGACTTTGTTATACTCGATCAGGTGAATTTGTTATACTCGATCAGGGGCCTTTGTTATACTCGATAAGGGGCCTTTGTTATACTCGATGAGGGGACTTTGTTATACTCGATCAGAGGACTTTGTTATACTCGATCAGGGCCCTTTGTTATACTCGATGAGGGGGCTTTGTTACTACTCGATCAAGTGGCTTTCTTATACTTGATCAGGGGACTTTGTTATACTAGATTAGTGGACTTTGTTATACTCGATCATGGGACTTTAATATACTCGATGAGGGGGCTTTGTTATACTCGATCAGGGGACTTTGTTACTTTTGATCAGGCGACTTTTGTTATTCTCGATCAGGGGACTTTGTTATACTCGATCAGGGATCTTTGTTCTACTCTATCAGGGGACTTTGTTATACTCGATCAGGGATCTTTGTTATACTCTTTCAGGGGGCTTTGTTATGCTCGTTCAGGTGACTTTGTTATACTCGATCAGGGGACTTTGTTATACTCGATCAGGGGGCTTTGTTATACTCGATGAGGGGACTTTGTTATACTCGATGAGGGGACTTTAATATACTCAATGAGGGGGCTTTGTTATACTCGATGAGGGGACTTTGTTATACTCGATCAGGGGACTTTGTCTATACTCGATGAGGGGGCTTTGTTATACTCGATAAGGGGCCTTTGTTAAACTCGATGAGGGACTTTGTTATACTCGATCAGGGGAATTTGTTATACTCGATCAGGGTACTTTGTTTTACTCGATCAGGGGAATTTGTTATACTCGATCAGGGGACTTTGTTATAGTTGATCAGGGCAGATTAGTGGACTTTGCTATACTCGATAAGGGACTTTAAAATACTCGATCAGGGGACATTGATATGATGGGGGACTTTTATATGGAATAGAGTTTCAGTATACTTTGGAGCAAGGGGCGTACTTATGATTGAGAGGTTTGGTATGCTCAGTGGAGATTTTGTGTTGCCTGTCAGGAATAGGGACTTTTGGTAAGTCAGGACTTTGTTATATAGTGGGAACTTTGTTTTATATGAATTGAATAGGGTAGATTAGTGGACTTTGTTATACTCGTGAGGATTTTAAATACTCGATGATGGGGCTTTGTTATACCCTATCAGGGGAATTTGTTATACTCGTTCAGGGGAATTTGTTTTCTTCGATCAGGGATCTTTGTTATACTCGTTCCGGGGGCTTTGTTATACTCGATCAGGGGACTTTGTTATACTGGATCTGGGGACTTTGTTATACTCGATCAGTTTTCTTTGTTATTCTTGATCAGGGGACTTTGCTATACTCGACCAGGGGCCTTTGTTGTACTCGATCAGGGGCCTTTGTTTTACTCTATCAGGGGACTTTGTTATACTGGATCTGGGGACTTTGTTATATTCGATCAGTTTTCTTTGTTATTCTTGATCAGGGGACTTTGTTATACTCGACCAGGGGCCTTTGTTGTACTCGATGAGGGGCCTTTGTTATACTCGATAAGGGGCAGTTGTTATACTCGATTAGGGGACTTTGTTATACTCGATCAGGGGAATTTGTTATACTCGATCAGGGGACTTTGTTATACTCGATGATGGGGCTTTGTTATACCCTATGAGGGGACTTTGTTATACTCGTTCAGGGGAATTTGTTTTCTCCGATCAGGGATCTTTGTTATACTCGTTCCGTGGGCTTTGTTATACTCGATCAGGGGACTTTGTTATACTGGATGAGGGACTTTTATCTCGATGAGGGACTTTGCTATACTCGATCAGGGGACTTTGCTATACTCGATCAGGGGCCTTTGTTATACTCGATAAGGGGCCTTTGTTATACTCGATGAGGGGAATTTGTTATACTCGATCAGGGGAATTTGTTATACTCGACCAGGGGACTTTGTTATACTCGATGAGGGGGCTTTGTTATACTCTATCAGGGGACTTTGTTATACTCGTTCAGGGGAATTTGTTATCTTCGATCAGGAATCTTTGTTATACTCGTTCCGGGGGCTTTGTTATACTCGATCAGGGGACTTTGTTATACGCGATCAGGAGACTTTCTTATTCTCAATCAGAGGACTTTGTTATACTCGATGAGTGGACTTTGTTATACTCGATCAGGGGAATTTGCTATATCCGATCAGGGGACTTTGTTATACTCGATCAGCGGACTTTGTTATACTCGATCAGGGGACTTTGTTATGGTTGATCAGGGCAGATTTGTGGACTTTGTTATACTCGATGAGGGACTTTAAAATACTCGATCAGGGGACATTGCTATACTCGATGAGGGGACTTTGTTATACTCGATAAGGGGACTTTGTTATACTCGATGAGGGGACTTTTTATACTCGATCAGGGGACTTTGCTATACTCGATCAGGGGACTTTGCTATACTCGATCAGGGGGCTTTGTTATTCTCAATGAGGGGACTTTGTTATTCTCACTTAGGGGAATTTGTTATACTTGATCAGGGGACTGTTATACTTGATCAGGGGATTTTGTTATACTCGATGAGGGGCTTTGTTATTCTTGATGAGGGGACTTTGTTATACTCGATCAGGGGCCTTTGTTGTACTCGATGAGGGGCCTTTATTGTACTCGATCAGGGGCCTTTGTTGTACTCGATCACGGGACTTTGTTATACTCGATCAGGGGCCTTTATTACACTCGATCAGGAAACTTTGTTATACTCGATTAGGGGCCTTTGTTATACTCGATCAGGGATCTTTGTTATACTCGTTCAGGGGGCTTTGTTATACTCGGTCATGTGACTTTGTTATACTCGATGAGGGGGCTGTGTTATACTCTATGAGGGGACTTTGCTATACTCGATCAGGGAAGTTTGTTATACTCGATAAGGGGCCTTTGTTATACTCGATGAGGGGACTTTCTTATACTCGATCAGGGGACTTTGTTATACCCGATCAGGCGACTTTGTTATACTCGAGCAGGGAACTTTGTTATACTCGATCAGGGATCTTTGTTCTACTCTATCAGGGGACTTTGTTATACTCGATCAGGGATCTTTGCTATACTCGATCAGGGGGCTTTGTTATACTCGTTCAGGTGACTTTGTTATACTCGATCAGGGGACTTTGTTATACTCGATCAGGGGGCTTTGTTATACTCGATTAGGGGACTTTGTTATACTCGATAAGGGGCCTTTGTTATACTCGATGAGGGGACTTCGTTATTTTCGATTAGGGGAATTTGTTATACTTGATGAGGAGACTTTGTTATTCTCGATCAGGGGATTTTGTTAAACTCGATGAGGGGCCTTTGTTGTACTCGATCAGGGGCCTTTGTTGTACTCGATTACGGGACTTTGTTATAATCGATCAGGGGCCTTTGTCATACTCGTTGAGGGGGCTTTGTTATACTCGGTCAGGTGAGTTTGTTATACTCGATGAGGGGGCTTTGTTATACTCTATCAGGGGCCTTTGTTATACTCGGTAAGGGGACTTTAATATACTCGATCAGGGGACTTTGTTATACTCGTTCAGCGGACTTTGTTATCCTCGATCACGGATTTTTGTTATACTCGTTCAGGGGCATTTGTTATACTCGATCAGGGGAATTTGTTATACTCGATCAGGGATCTTTGTTATACTCGTTCAGGGGGCTTTGTTATACTCGGTCAGGTGACTTTGTTATACTCGATGAGGGGGCTTTGTTATACTCTATCAGGGGACTTTGTTATACTCGATAAGCGGACTTTATTATACTCGATCAGGGGACTTTGTTATACTCGTTCATTGGACTTTGTTATACTCGTTCAGGGGACTTTGTTATTCTCGATCAGGGATCTTTGTTATACTCGTTCAGGGGGCTTTGTTATACTCGATGAGGGGACTTTGATATTCTCGATTAGGGGAATTTGTTATACTTGATGAAGGGGCTTTGTTATACACGATGAGGGGGCTTTGTTATACTCTATCAGGGGACTTTGTTATACTCGATCAGGGGGCTTTGTTATACTCGATGAGGGGACTTTGATATACTCGATCAGGGGAAATTTGCTATACTCGATCAGGGGGCTTTGTTATACTCGATAAGGGGCCTTTGTTATACTCGATGAGGGGACTTTGTTATTCTCGATTAGGAGAATTTGTTATACTTGATCAGGGGACTTTGTTTTACTCGATCAGGGGACTTTGCTCTACTCGATCAGTGGGCTTTGTTATACTCGATAAGGGGCCTTTGTTATACTCGATGAGGGGACTTTGTTATACACGATCAGGGGACTTTGCTATACTCGATCAGGGGGCTTAGTTATACTCGATAAGGGGCCTTTGTTATACTCGATGAGGGGACGTTGTTATATTCGATCAGGGGCCTTTGTTATACTTTATCAGGGTTTTTTGTTATACTCGATCAGGGATCTTTGTTATACTCGTTCAGTTGGCTTTGTTATACTCGGTCAGGTGACTTTGTTATTCTCGATGAGGGGGCTTTGTTATACGCTATCAGGGGACTTTGTTATACTCGATAAGGATACTTTAATATACTCGATCAGGGCCCTTTGTTATACTCGTTCAGGGGAATTTGTTATCTTCGATCAGGGATCTTTGTTATACTCGTTCAAGGGGCTTTCTTATACTCGATCAGGGGACGTTGTTATACGCGATCAGGAGACTTTCTTATTCTCAATCAGAGGACTTTGTTATACTCGATGAGTGGACTTTGTTATACTCGATCAGGGAATTTAATATACTCGTTCAAGGGAATTTGCTATACCCGATCAGGGGACTTTGTTATACTCGATCAGGGGACTTTGTTATACTCTATCAGGGGATTTTGTTATACTCGATCAGGGCCCTTTGTTATACTCGATCAGGGGGCTTTGTTATGCTCGATCACGGGGCTTTGTTATACTTGATCAGCGGACTTTGTTATACTAGATCAGTGGACTTTGTTATACTCGATCAGGGGACTTTGTTATTCTCGATGAGGGGACTTTGTTATTCTCGATTAGGGGAATTTGTTATACTTGATTAGGGGACTTTGTTATACTCGATGAGGGGACTTTAATATACTCGATGAGGGGGCTTTGTTATACTCGATGAGGGGACTTTGATATACTCGATGAGGGACTTTGTTATTCTCGATTAGAGATTTGTATACTTGATTAGGGGACTTTGTTATACTCGATCAGGGACTGCTATACTCGATGAGGATGCTGTTATACTCGATATGGGGCCTTTGTTATACTCGATGAGGGACTTTGTTATACTCGATCAGGGGACTTTGCTATACTCGATCAGGGGGCTTTGTTATACTCGATAAGGGGCTTTTGTTATACTCGATGAGGGGACTTTGTTATTCTCGATTTGGGGAATTTGTTATACTTGATCAGGGGACTTTGTTATACTCGATCAGGGGACTTTGCTATACTCGATCAGGGGGCATTGTTATACTCGATAAGGGTGCCTTTGTTATACTCGATGAGGGGACTTTGTTATTCTCGATTAGGGGAATTTGTTATACTTGATGAGGGAACTTTGTTATACTAGATCAGTGGACTTTGTTATACTCGATCAGGGGACTTTGTTATACTCGTTGAGGGGACTTTGTTATCCTCGATCAGGGATCTTTGGTATACTCGTTCAAAGGGCTTTGTTATACTCTATCAGGGGACTTTGTTATACTCGATAAGGGGACTTTAATATACTCGATCAGGGGACTTTGTTATACTCGTTCAGGGGACTTTGTTATACTCGATCAGGGGATTTTGTTATACTCGATGAGGGGGCTTTGTTATACTCTATCAGGGGACTTTGTTATACTCGATTAGGGATCTTTGTTATACTCGTTCAGGGGGCTTTGTTATACTCGGTCAGGTGAGTTTGGTATACTCGATGAGGGGGCTTTGTTATACTCTATGAGGCGACTTTGTTATACTCGATTAGGGATCTTTGTTATACTCGTTCAGGGGGCTTTGTTATACTCGGTCAAGTGACTTTGTTATAGTCGATGAGGCGGCTTTGTTATACTCTATCAGTGGACTTTGTTATACTCGATAAGGGGACTTTAATATACTCGATCAGGGGACTTTGTTATACTCGTTCAGGGGACTTTGTTATACTCGTTCAGGGGACTTTGCTATACTCGATCAGGGATCTTTGTTATACTCGTTCAGGGGGCTTTGTTATACTCGGTCAGGTGACTTTGTTATACACGATGAGGGGGCTTTGTTATACTCTATTAGGGGACTTTGTTATACTCGATCAGGGATCTTTGTTATACTCGTTCAGGGGGCTTTGTTATACTCGATCAGGGGACTTCCTTACACTCGATCAGGGGAATTTGTTATTTTCGATCAAGGGGCTTTGTTATACTCGTTTAGGGGACTTTGTCATACTCGATCAGGGGACTTTGTTATGCCCGATCAGTGGACTTTGTTTTACTCGATCAAAGGGCTTTGTTATACTCGATTAGGGGACTTTGTTATACTCGATCAGGGGACTTTGTTATATCCGATCAGTGGACTTTGTTTTACTCGATCAGGGGACTTTGTTATTCTCGATCAGGGGACTTTGTTATACTCGATCAGGGGACTTTGTTATACTTGATCAGGGGCTTTTGTTATACTCGATGAGGCGGCTTTCTTATACTCGATGAGGGGACTTTGTTATACTTGATCAGGGGACTTTGTTATAGTCGATCAGTGGACTTTGTTATACTTGATAAGGGGACTTTAATATACTCGATGAGGGGACTTTGTTATACTCGATCAGGGGTCTTTGTTATACTCTATCAGGGGTTTGTTATACGCGATCAGGAGACTTTCTTATTCTCAATCAAGGGACTTTGTTATACTGGATGAGTGGACTTTGTTATACTCGATCAGGGAATTTAATATACTCGATCAGGGGAATGTGCTATTCTCGATGAGGGGCCTTTGTTATACTCGATGAGGGGACTTTCTTACACTCGATCAGGGAAATTTGTTATTTTCGATGAGGGGGCGTTGTTATACTCGATCAGTGGACTTTATTATACTCGATCAGTGGAGTTTGTTATACTCGATTTGGGGACTTTGTTATACTCGATCAGGTGACTTTGTTATACTCGATCAGGGGACTTTGTTATACTCGATTAGGGGGCTTTGTTATACTTGATCATGGGCCTTTGTTGTACTCGATGAGGGGCCTTTGTTATACTCGATAAGGGACTTTTGTTATACTCGATAAGGGACTTTTGTTATACTCGATCAGGGGAATTTGTTATACTCGATCAGGGTACTTTGTTATACTCGATCAGGGGACTTTGTTATACTCGATTAGGGAACTTTGTTATACTCGATCAGGGGACTTTCTTATACTCGATCAGGGGACTTTGTTATACTCGATCAGGGGACTTTGCTATGCTTGATGAGGGGCCTTTGTTATACTCGTTCAGGGGAATTTGTTGTACATGATCAGGGTACATCAGTGGACTTTGTTATACTCGATCAGGGGACTTTAATATACTCGATGAGGGGACTTTGCTATACTCGATGAGGGGCCTTTTGTTATACTCGATCAGGGGCCTTTGTTATACTCGATCAGGGGACTTTGTTATACTCAATCTGGGGACGTTGTTATACTCGATCATTGGCCTTTCTTATACTCGATCGGGGACTTTGTTATACTCGATCAGGGGACTTTGTTAACTCGATTAGGGGCCTTTGTTATATTCGATGAGGAGCCTTTGTTATACTCGATCAGGGTACTTTGTTATACTCGTTCAGGGGTCTTTGTTGTACTCGATCAGGGGGCTTTGTTGTACTCGATCAGGGGCCTTTGTTATACTCGATAAGGGGCCATTGTTATACTCGATCAGGGACTCTGTTATACTCGATAAGGGGACTTTGTTATACTCGATGAGGGGCTTTGTTATACCTGAACAGGGGACTTTGTTATACTCGATCAGGGGACTTTGTTATGCTCGATCAAGGAGCTTTGTTATACTCGATCAGTGGACTTTGTTATACTCTATCAGGGGACTTTGTCATACTCGACCTGGGGCCTTTGTTGTACTCGATGAGGGGCCTTTGTTATACTCGATTAGGGGACTTTGTTATACTCGAATAGGGGACGTTGTTATACTTGATCAGGGCCCTTTGTTATACTCGATCAGGGGGCTTTGTTATACTCGATGAGGGGGCTTTGTTATACTTGATGAGGGGACTTTTTTATTCTAGATCAGTGAACTTTGCCTTACTCGATCAGGGAACTTTGTTATACTCTATCAGGGAACTTTGTTATACTCGTTCAGGGGGCTTTGTTATACTCGTTCAGGTGACTTTGTGATACTCGATCAGGGGACTTTGTTATACTCGATCAGGGGACTTTGCTATACTCGATCATGGGGCTTTGTTATACTCGATAAGGGGCCTTTGTTATACTCGATGAGGGGACTTTGTTATTCTCGATTTGGGGAATTTGTTATACTTGATCAGGGGACTTTGTTATACTCGATCAGGGGATTTTGTTATACTCGATGAGGGGCTTTGTTATTCTTGATGAGGGGACTTTGTTATACTTGATCAGGGGACTTTGTTATACTCGATCAGGGCCTTGATGTACTCTCGATGAGGGACTTTGTTATACTCGATCAGGGGACTTTGTTATACTCGATCAGGGCCCTTTGTTATACTCGATCAGGGGGCTTTGTTATGCTCGATCACGGGGCTTTGTTATACTTGATCAGCGGACTTTGTTATACTAGATCAGTGGACTTTGTTATACTCGATCAGGGGACTTTGTTATTCTCAATGAGGGGACTTTGTTATTCTCGATTAGGGGAATTTGTTATACTTGATTAGGGGACTTTGTTATACTCGATGAGGGGACTTTAATATACTCGATGAGGGGGCTTTGTTATACTCGATGAGGGGACTTTGTTATACTCGATGAGGGGACTTTGTTATTCTCGATTAGGGGAATTTGTTATACTTGATTAGGGGACTTTGTTATACTTTCGATCAGGAATTTGCTATACTCGATGAGGGGCCCTTGGTTACCTGATATGGGCCTTTGTTATACCGATGAGGGACTTGTTATACCTTCGATCAGGGACTTGCTATAATTCGATCAGGGGGCTTTATATACTCGATAAGGGCTTCGTTATACCTGATGAGGGGACTTTGTTATTCTCGATTAGGGGAAATTGTTATACTTGATCAGGGGACTTTGTTATACTCGATCAGGGGACTTTGCTATACTCGATCAGGGGGCTTTGTTATACTCGATAAGGGTGCCTTTGTTATCCTCGATGAGGGGACTTTGTTATTCTCCATTAGGGGAATTTGTTATACTTGATGAGGGAACTTTGTTATACTAGATCAGTGGACTTTGTTATACTCGATCAGGGGACTTTGTTATACTCGTTGAGGGGACTTTGTTATCCTCGATCAGGGATCTTTGGTATACTCGTTCAGGGGGCTTTGTTTTACTCTATCAGGGGACTTTGTTATACTCGATAAGGGGACTTTAATATACTCGATCAGGGGACTTTGTTATACTCGTTCAGGGGACTTTGTTATACTCGATCAGGGGATTTTGTTATACTCGATGAAAGGGCTTTGTTATACTCTATCAGGGGACTTTGTTATACTCGATTAGGGATCTTTGTTATACTCGTTCAGGGGGCTTTGTTATACTCGGTCAGGTGAGTTTGTTATACTCGATGAGGGGGCTTTGTTATACTCTATCAGGGGACTTTGTTATACTCGATTAGGGATCTTTGTTATACTCGTTCAGGGGGCTTTGTTATACATGGTCAGGTGACTTTGTTATACTCGATGAGGCGGCTTTGTTATACACTATCAGTGGACTTTGTTTTACTCGATAAGGGGACTTAAATATACTCGATCAGGGGACTTTGTTATACTCGTTCAGGGGACTTTGTTATACTCGTTCAGGGGACTTTGTTATACTCGATCAGGGATCTTTGTTATACTCGTTCAGCGGGCTTTGTTATACTCGGTCAGGTGACTTTGTTATACACGATGAGGGGGCTTTGTTATACTCTATCAGGGGACTTTGTTATACTCGATCAGAGATCTTTGTTATACTCGTTCAGGGGGCTTTGTTATACTCGATCAGGGGACTTCCTTACACTCGATCAGGGGAATTTGTTATTTTCGATCAAGGGGCTTTGTTATACTCGATTAGGGGACTTTGTCATACTCGATCAGGGGACTTTGTTATGCCCGATCAGTGGACTTTGTTTTACTCGATCAAGGTGCTTTGTTATACTCGATTAGGGGACTTTGTTATACTCGATGAGGGGACTTTGTTATATCCGATCAGTGGACTTTGTTTTACTCGATCAGGGGACTTTGTTATACTCGATCAGGGGACTTTGTTATACTCGATCAGGGGACTTTGTTATACTCGATCAGGGGCTTTTGTTATACTCGATGAGGCAGCTTTCTTATACTCGATGAGGGGACTTTGTTATACTTGATCAGGGGACTTTGTTATAGTCGATCAGTGGACTTTGTTATACTTGATAAGGGGACTTTAATATACTCGATCAGGGGACTTTGTTATACTCGATCAGGGGGCTTTGTTATACTCTATCAGGGGACTTTGTTATACGCGATCAGGAGACTTTCATATTCTCAATCAAGGGACTTTGTTATACTGGATGAGTGGACTTTGTTATACTCGATCAGGGAATTTAATATACTCGATCAGGGGAATTTGCTATTCTCGATGAGGGGACTTTCTTACACTCGATCAGGGGAATTTGTTATTTTCGATGAGGGGGCGTTGTTATACTCGATCAGTGGACTTTATTATACTCGATCAGTGGACTTTGTTATACTCGATCAGGGGACTTTGTTATACTCGATCAGGTGACTTTGTTATACTCGATAGGGGACTTTGTTATACTCGATTAGGGGGCTTTGTTATACTTGATCAGGGCCTTTGTGTACTCGATGAGGGGCCTTTGTTATACTCGATAAGGGACTTTTGTTATACTCGATAAGGGACTTTTGTTATACTCGATCAGGGGAATTTGTTATACTCGATCAGGGTACTTTGTTATACTCGATCAGGGGACTTTGTTATACTCGATTAGGGAACTTTGTTATACTCGATCAGGGGACTTTGTTATACTCGATCAGAGACCTTTGTTATACTCGATCAGGGGACTTTGCTATGCTTGATGAGGGGCCTTTGTTATACTCGTTCAGGGGAATTTGTTGTACATGATCAGGGTACATCAGTGGACTTTGTTATACTCGATCAGGGGACTTTAATATACTCGATCAGGGGCCTTTGTTGTACTCGATGAGGGGCCTTTATTGTACTCGATAAGGGGCCTTTGTTATACTCGATCAGGGATCTTTGTTATACTCGTTCAGGGGGCTTTGTTATACTCGGTCATGTGACTTTGTTATACTCGATGAGGGGGCTGTGTTATACTCTATCAGGGGACTTTGCTATACTCGATCAGGGAAGTTTGTTATACTCGATAAGGGGCCTTTGTTATACTCGATGAGGGGACTTTGTTATACTCGATCAGGGGAATTTGTTACACTCGATCAGGGGACTTTGTTTTACTCGATGAGGGGACTTTGATATACTCGATCAGGGGACTTTGTTATAGTTGATCAGGGCAGATTAGTGGACTTTGTTATACTCGAAGAGGGACTTTAAAATACTCGATCAGGTTACATTGCTATACTCGATGAGGGGACTTTGTTATACTCGATCAGGGGAATTTGTTATACTCGATCAGGGGCCTTTGTTATACTCGATAAGGGGCCTTTGTTATACTCGATGAGGGGACTTTGTTATACTCGATCAAGGGAATTTGTTATACTCGATCAGGGGACTTTGTTATACTCGATGAGGGGGCTTTGTTATACTCTATCAGGGGACTTTGTTATACTCGTTCAGGGGAATTTGTTATCTTCGATCAGGGATCTTTGTTATACTCGTTCTGGGGGCTTTGTTATACTCGATCATGGGACTTTGTTATACGCGATCTGGAGACTTTCTTATTCTCATCAGAGGACTTTGTTATACTCGATGAGTGGACTTTGTTATACTCGATCAGGGGAATTTGCTATACCGATCAGGGGACTTTGTTATACTCGATCAGCGGACTTTGTTATACTCTATCAGGGGACTTTGTGAAACTCGATCAGGGGACTTTGTTATAGTTGATCAGGGGAGATTAGTGGACTTTGTTATACTCGATGAGGGACTTTAAAATACTCGATCAGGGGACATTGCTATACTCGATGAGGGGACTTTGTTATACTCGATAAGGGGACTTTGTTATACTCGATGAGGTGACTTTTTATACTCGATCAGGGGACTTTGCTATACTCGATCAGGGGACTTTGCTATACTCGATCAGGGGGCTTTGTTATACTCGATAAGGGGCCTTTATTTTACTCGATGAGAGGACTTTGTTATTCTCACTTAGGGGAATTTGTTATACTTGATCAGGGGACTGTTATACTTGATCAGGGGATTTTGTGATACTTGATGAGGGGCTTTGTTATTCCTGATGAGGGGACTTTGTTATACTCGATCAGGGGCCTTTTTTGTACTCGATCAGGGGCCTTTATTGTACTCGATCAGGGGCCTTTGTTGTACTCGATCACGGGACTTTGTTATACTCGATCAGGGGCCTTTATTACACTCGATCAGGAAACTTTGTTATACTCGATAAGGGGCCGTTGTTATACTCGATCAGGGATCTTTGTTATACTCGTTCAGGGGGCTTTGTTATACTCGGTCATGTGACTTTGTTATACTCGATGAGGGGGCTGTGTTATTCTCTATGAGGGGACTTTGCTATACTCGATCAGGGAAGTTTGTTATACTCGATAAGGGGCCTTTGTTATACTCGATTAGGGGACTTTCTTATACTTGATCAGGGGATTTTGTTATACCCGATCAGGCGACTTTGTTATACTCGAGCAGGGGACTTTGTTATACTCGATCAGGGATCTTTGTTCTACTCTATCAGGGGACTTTGTTATACTCGATCAGGGATCTTTGCTATACTCGATCAGTGGGCTTTGTTATACTCGTTCAGGTGACTTTGTTATACTCGATCAGGGGACTTTGTTATACTCGATCAGGGGGCTTTGTTATACTCGAAGAGGGGACTTTGATATACTCGATAAGGGGCCTTTGTTATACTCGATGAGGGGACTTCGTTATTTTCGATTAGGGGAATTTGTTATACTTGATGAGGAGACTTTGTTATACTCGATCAGGGGATTTTGTTAAACTCGATGAGGGGCCTTTGTTGTACTCGACAGGGGCCTTTGTTGTACTCGATCACGGGACTTTGTTATAATCGATCAGGGGCCTTTGTTATACTCGTTGAGGGGGCTTTGTTATACTCGGTCAGGTGAGTTTGTTATACTCGATGAGGGGGCTTTGTTATACTCTATCAGGGGCCTTTGTTATATTCGATAGGGGGACTTTAATATACTCGATCAGGGGACTTTGTTATACTCGTTCAGCGGACTTTGTTATCCTCGATCAGGGATCTTTGTTATACTCGTTCAGGGGGCTTTGTTATACTCGATAAGGGAATTTGTTATACCTCGATCAGGGACTTTTGTTTTACCTGATCAGGGACTTTGTTATTCTCGATCAGGGACTTTGTTATAGTTGATCAGGCAGATTAGTGGACTTTGTTATACTCGATGAGGGACTTTAAAAAATACTCGATCAGGGACATTGCTATACTCGATGAGGGACTTTGTTATACTCGATAAGGGGACTTTGTTATACTCGATGAGGGACTTTGTTATACCTGATCAGGGGACTTTGTTATACTCGATCAGGGGACTTTGTTATGCTCGACCAAGGGTCTTTGTTATACTGGATCAGTGGACTTTGTTATACTCTATCAGGGGACTTTGTTATACTCGATGAGGGGCCTTTGTTTTACTCTATCAGGGGACTTTGTTATACTGGATCTGGGGACTTTGTTATACTCGATCAGTTTTCTTTGTTATTCTTGATTAGGGGACTTTGTTATACTCAATGAGGGACTTTGCTTATACTCGATCAGGGACTTTGTTATACTGATCTGGGACTTTGTTATACTCGATCAGTTTTCTTTGTTATTCTTGGATCAGGATCTGGAGTATACTCGACCAGGGGCCTTTGTTGTACTCGATCAGGGGCCTTTGTTTTACTCTATCAGGGGACTTTGTTATACTGGATCTTTGGACTTTGTTATATTCGATCAGTTTTCTTTGTTATTCTTGATCAGGGGACTTTGTAATACTCGACCAGGGGCCTTTGTTGTACTCGATGAGGGGCCTTTGTTATACTCGTTAAGGGGCAGTTGTTATACTCGATTAGGGGACTTTGTTATACTCGATCAGGGGAATTTGTTATACTCGATCAGGGAACTTTGTTATACTCGATGATGGGGCTTTGTTATACCCTATGAGGGGACTTTGTTATACTCGTTCAGGGGAATTTGTTTTCTCCGATCAGGCATCTTTGTTATACTCGTTCCGTGGGCTTTGTTATACTCGATCAGGGGACTTTGTTATACTGGATCTGGGGACTTTGTTATACTCGATCAGTTTTCTTTGTTATTCTTGATCAGGGGACTTTGTTATACTCGACCAGGGGCCTTTGTTGTACTCGATGAGGGGCCTTTGTTTTACTCTATCAGGGGACTTTGTTATACTGGATCTGGGGACTTTTTTATACTCGATCAGTTTTCTTTGTTATTCTTGATCAGGGGACTTTGTTATACTCGACCAGGGGCCTTTGTTGTACTCGATCAGGGGCCTTTGTTTTACTCGATAAGGGGCAGTTGTTATACTCGATTAGGGGACTTTGTTATGCTCGATCATGGGACTTTGTTATACTTGATCATGGCCCTTTGTTATACTCGATGAGGGGACTTTGTTATACTCGATCAGGGGGCTTTGTTATACTTGATCAGGGGACTTTGTTATATTAGATGAGTGGACTTTGTTATACTCGATCAGGGGACTTTAATATTCTCGATCAGGGGACTTTGCCTTACTCGATCAGGGAACTTTGTTATCCTCTATCAGGGGACTTTGTCATACTCGATCAGGCATCTTTGTTATACTCGTTCAGGGGGCTTTGTTATACTCGTTCAGGTGACTTTGTTATACTCGATAAGGGGACTTTGCTATACTCGATGAGGGGACTTTTTATACTCGATCAGGGGACTTTGCTATACTCGATCAGGGGACTTTGCTATACTCGATCAGGGGGCTTTGTTATACTAGATAAGGGCCCTTTGTTATACTCGATGAGGGGACTTTGTTATTCTCACTTAGGGGAATTTGTTATACTTGATCAGGGGACTGTTATACTTGATCAGGGGATTTTGTTATACTCGATGAGGGGCTTTGTTATTCTTGATGAGGGGACTTTGTTATCATCGATCAGGGGCCTTTGTTGTACTCGATGAGGGGCCTTTATTGTACTCGATCAGGGGCCTTTGTTGAACTCGATCAGGGGACTTTGTTATACTCTATCAGGGGCCTTTATTACACTCGATCAGGGAACTTTGTTATACTCGATAAGGGGCCTTTGTTATACTCGATCAGGGATCTTTGTTATACTCGTTCAGGAGGCTTTCTTATACACGGTCATGTGACTTTGTTATGCTCGATGAGGGGGCTGTGTTATACTCTATGAGGGGACTTTGCTATACTCGATCAGAGAAGTTTGTTATACTCGATAAGGGGCCTTTGTTATACTCGATGAGGGGACTTTGTTATACTCGATCAGGGGAATTTGTTATACTCGATCAGGGGACTTTGTTTTACTCGATCAGGGGACTTTGTTATACTCGATCAGGGGAATTTGTTATAGTTGATCAGTGCAGATTAGTGGACTTTGTTATACTCGATGAGGGACTTTAAAATACTCGATCAGGGGACATTGCTATACTCGATGAGGGAACTTTGTTATACTTGATCAGGGGAATTTGTTATACTCGATCAGGGGCCTTTGTTATACTCGATAAGGGGCCTTTGTTATACTCGATGAGGGGAATTTGTTATATTCGATCAGGGGAATTTGTTATACTCGATCAAGGGACTTTGTTATGCTCGATGAGGGGGCTTTGTTATACTCTATCAGTGGACTTTGTTATACTCGTTCAGGGGAATTTGTTTTCTTCGATCAGGGATCTTTGTTATACTCGTTCCGGGGGCTTTGTTATACTCGATCAGGGGACTTTGTTATACGCGATCAGGAGACTTTCTTATTCTCAATCAGAGGACTTTGTTATACTCGATGAGTGGACTTTGTTATACTCGATCAGGGGAATTTGCTATACCCGATCAGGGGACTTTGTTATACTCGATCAGCGGACTTTGTTATACTCTATCAGGGGACTTTGTTATACTCGATCAGGGATCTTTGTTATACTCTTTCAGGGGGCTTTGTTATTCTCGATTAGGGGAATTTGTTATACTCGATGAGGGGACTTTGTTATACTCGATGAGGGGACTTTGTTATACTCGATCAGGGCCCTTTGTTATACTCGATGAGGGGGCTTTGTTACTACTCGATCAAGTGGCTTTGTTATACTTGATCAGGGGACTTTGTTATACTAGATTAGTGGACTTTGTTATACTCGATCATGGGACTTTAATATACTCGATGAGGGGGCTTTGTTATACTCGATCAGGGGACTTTGTTATACCCGATCAGGCGACTTTGTTATACTCGATCAGGGATCTTTGTTCTACTCTATCAGGGGACTTTGTTATACTCGATCAGGGATCTTTGTTATACTCGTTCAGGGGGTTTTGTTATACTCGTTCAGGTGACTTTGTTATAGTCGATAAGGGGACTTTGTTATACTCGATCAGGGGGCTTTGTTATACTCGATGAGGGGACTTTGTTATACTCGATGAGGGGACTTTAATATACTCGATCAGGGGACTTTGTCTATACTCGATGAGGGGGCTTTGTTATACTCGATAAGGGGCCTTTGTTATACTCGATGAAGGGACTTTGTTATACTCGATCAGGGGAATTTGTTATACTCGATCAGGGGAATTTGTTTTACTCGATCAGGGGACTTTGTTATTCTCGATCAGGGGACTTTGTTATAGTTGATCAGGGCAGATTAGTGGACTTTGTTATACTCGATGAGGGACTTTAAAATACTCGATCAGGGACACATATACTCGATGAGGGGACTTTGTTATACCTTTCGATCAGGGAATTTGTTATACTCGATAAGGGGCCTTTGTTATACCCGATCAGGGACTTTGTTATACTCGATCAGGGAATTTGTTATACTCGATCAGGGACTTTGCTCTTTACCTGATCAGGAATTCTGCTATACTCGATCAGGGGACTTTGTTATGTTGATCAGGCAGATTAGTGGACTTGTTATACTCGATGAGGACTTTAAATACTGACAGGACATTGCTATACTCGATGAGGGACTTTGTTATACTCGATCAGGGAATTTGTTATACTCGATAAGGGGCCTTTGTTATACTCGATGAGGGGACTTTGTTATACTCGATCAGGGGAATTTGTTATACTCGATCAGGGGACTTGGTTATACTCGATGATGGGGCTTTGTTATACCCTATCAGGGGACTTTGTTATACTCGTTGAGGGGAATTTGTTTTCTTCGATCAGGGATCTTTGTTATACTCGTTCCGGGGGCTTTGTTATACTCGATCAGGGGACTTTGTTATACTCGATCAGGGGAATTTGCTATACCCGATCAGGGGACTTTGTTATACTCGATCAGCGGACTTTGTTTTACTCTATCAGGGGACTTTGTCATACTCGATCAGGGATATTTGTTATACTCTTTCAGGGGGCTTTGTTATTCTCGATTAGGGGAATTTGTTATACTCGATCAGGGGACTTTGTTATACTCGATGAGGGGACTTTGTTATACTCGATCAGGGGACTTTGTTACCTTTCGGACAGCCCTTTGTTATACCTCGATGAGGGGCTTTTGCTACTACTGATCAAGTGGCTTTGTTATACTTGGATCAGGGACTTTGTTATACTCAGATTAGTGGACTTTGGTTATACCTCGATCAGGGACTTTAATATACTGATGAGGGGTTTCGGTTATACCTGATCAGGGGACTTCTTGTTATACCCGGATCAGGCGACTTTGTTATACTCGATCAGGCGACTTTGTTATACTCGATCAGGATCTTTTTCTACCTATCAGGGGACTTTGTTGCATTCGATCAGGGGATCTTTGTTGTACCTGCTCAGGGCTTTTATACTCGTTCAGGTGACTTTGTTATACTCGATGAGGGACTTTGTTATACTCGATCAGTGGACTTTCCTATATTTGACCAATGGACTTTGCTATACTCGATGAGGGGCTTTTGTTATACTCGATCAGGGGACTTTGTTATACTCGACCAGGGGACTTTGTTATACTCGATCAGGGGACTTTCTTATACTCGAGCAGACGACTTTGGTATATTCGATTAGGGGATATGTTATACTCGATCAGGGGACTTCGTTATACTTGATTAGGGGACTTTGTTATACTTGATCAGGGGACTTTGTAATACTCGATCAGAGGACTTCGTTTTAGTTGATCAGGCAGATTAGTGGACTTTGTTATACCTCGATGAGGGACTCTAGTCACTCGATCAGGGACATTGCTATACCTCGATGAGGGACTTGTTATACTCGATCAGGAATTTGTTATACTCGATCAGGGGACTTTGTTTTACTCGATCAGGGGACTTTGTTATACTCGATTAGGGGACTTTGTTATAGTTGATCAGGGCAGATTTGTGGACTTTGTTATACTCGATGAGGGACTTTAAAATACTCGATCAGGGGACATTGCTGTACTCGATGAGGGGACTTTGTTATACTCGATCAGGGGAATCTGTTTTACTCGATCAGGGGCCTTTGTTATACTCGATAAGGGGCCTTTGTTATACTCGATGAGGGGACTTTGTTATACTCGATCAGGGGAATTTGTTATACTCGATCAGGGGACTTTGTTATACTCGATGATGGGGCTTTGTTATACTCTATCAGGGGACTTTGTTATACTCGTTCAGGGGAATTTGTTTTCTTCGATCAGGGATCTTTGTTATATTCGTTCCGGGGGCTTTGTTATACTCGATGAGGGGACTTTGTTATACGCGATCAGGAGATTTTCTTATTCTCAATCAGAGGACTTTGTTATACTCGATGAGTGTGCTTTGTTATACTCGATCAGGGGAATTTGCTATACCCGATCAGGGGACTTTGTTATACTCGATCAGCGGACTTCATTATACTCTATCAGGGGACTTTGTTATACTCGATCAGGGATCTTTGTTATACTCTTTCAGGGGGCTTTGTTATTCTCGATTAGGGGAATTTGTTATACTCGATCAGGGGACTTTGTTATACTCGATGAGGGGACTTTGTTATACTCGATCAGGGGTCTTTGTTATACTCGATCAGGGCCCTTTGTTATACTCGATGAGGGGGCTTTGTTACTACTCGATCAAGTGGCTTTGTTATACTTGATCAGGGGACTTTGTTATAATAGATTTTTGGACTTTGTTATACTCGATCAGGGGACTTTAATATACTCGATGAGGGGGCTTTGTTATACTCGATCAGGGGACTTTGTTATACCCGATCAGGCGACTTTGTTATACTCGATCAGGGATCTTTGTTCTACTCTATCAGGGGACTTTGTTATACTCGATCAGGGATCTTTGTTATACTCGTTCAGGGGGCTTTGGTATACTCGTTCAGGTGACTTTGTTATAGTCGATCAGGGGACTTTAATATACTCGATGAGGGGGCTTTGTTATACTCGATGAGGGGACTTTGTTATACTCGATCAGGGGACTTTGTCTATACTCGATGAGGGGGCTTTGTCATACTCGATAAGGGGCCTTTGTTATACTCGATGAGGGGACTTTGTTATACTCGATCAGGGGAATTTGTTTTACTCGATCAGGGGACTTTGTTTTACTCGATCAGGGGACTTTATTATACTCGATCAGGGGACTTTGTTATAGTTGATTAGGGCAGATTAGTGGACTTTGTTATACTCGATGAGGGACTTTTAAAATACCTGATCAGGGACATTACATACTCGATGAGGGACTTTGGTATACTGATCAGGGAATTTGTTATACCTGATCAGGGGCCTTTTGTTATACTCGATAAGGCCTTTGTTATACCTGATGAGGGACTTTTGTTATACTCTCGATGAGGGGCTTTGTTATACTCGATCATCAGGGGACTTGTTATACACAATCAGAGGACTTTGTTATACCTGACTGTGGGGCCTTGTTATACTCGATGAGGGGGCTTTGTTATACTCTATCAGGGGACTTTGTTATACTCGATCAGGGGCCTTTGTTATACTCGATCGGAGGACTTTGTTATACTCAATCTGAGGACTTTGTTATACTCGATCAGGGGCCTTTGTTATATTCGATCTGGACTTTGATATACTCGATCAGAGGACTTTGTTATTCTCGATGAGGAGCCTTTGTTATACTCGATCAGGCGAATTTGTTATACTCGATCAGGGGTCATTGTTGTACTCGATCAGGGGGCTTTGTTGTACTCGATCAGGGGCCATTGTTATACTCGATAAGGGGCCATGGTTATACTCGATCTGGGGACTTTGTTATACTCGATAAGGGGACTTTGTTATACTCGATGAGGGGCTTTGTTATACTTGATCAGGGGACTTTGTTATACTCGATCAGGGAACTTTGTTATGCTCGACCAAGGGTCTTTGTTATACTGGATCAGTGGACTTTGTTATACTCTATCAGGGGACTTTGTTATACTCGATGAGGGGCCTTTGTTTTACTCTATCAGGGGACTTTGTTATACTGAATCTGGGGACTTTGTTATACTCGATCAGTTTTCTTTGTTATTCTTGATCAGGGGACTTTGTTATACTCGACCAGGGGCCTTTGTTGTACTCGATAAGGGGCAGTTGTTATACTCGATTAGGGGACTTTGTTATACTCGATCAAAGGACTTTGTTATACTTGATCAGGGCCCTTTGTTATACTCGATGAGGGGACTTTCTTATACTCGATCAGGGGACTTTGTTATACTTGATCAGGTGACTTTGTTATACTAGATGAGTGGACTTTGTTATACTCGATCAGGGGACTTTAATATACTCGATCAGGGGACTTTGCCTTACTCGATCAGGGAACTTTGTTATCCTCTATCAGGGGACTTTGTTATACTCGATCAGGCATCTTTGTTATACTCGTTCAGGGGGTTTTGTTATACTCGTTCAGGTGACTTTGTTATACTCGATAAGGGGACTTTGTTATACTCGATGAGGGGACTTTTTATACTCGATCAGGGAACTTTGCTATACTCGATCAGGGCTTTGTTATACCTGATAAGGGGCCTTTGTTATACTCGATGAGGGGACTTTGTTATTCTCACTTAGGGGAATTTGTTATACTTGATCAGGGGATTTTGTTATACTCGATGAGGGGCTTTGTTATTCTTGATGAGGACACTTTGTTATACTCGATCAGGGGCCTTTGTTGTACTCGATGAGGGGCCTTATTGTACTCGATCAGGGGCCTTTGTTGTACTTGATCACGGGACTTTGTTATACTCGATCAGGGGCCTTTATTACACTCGATCAGGAAACTTTGTTATACTCGATAAGGGGCCTTTGTTATACTCGATCAGGGATCTTTGTTATACTCGTTCAGGGGGCTTTGTTATACTCGGTCATGTGACTTTGTTATACTCGATGAGGGGGCTGTGTTATACTCTATGAGGGTACTTTGCTATACTCGATCAGGGAAGTTTGTTATACTCGATAAGGGGCCTCTGTTATACTCGATGAGGGGACTTTGTTATACTGGATCAGGGGAATTTGTTATACTCGATCAGGGGACTTTGTTTTACTCGATCAGGGGACTTTGTTATACTCGATCAGGGGACTTTGTTATAGTTGATCAGGGCAGATTAGTGGACTTTGTTATACTCGATGAGGGACTTTAAAATACTCGATCAGGGGACATTGCTATACTCGATGAGGGGACTTTGTTATACTCGATCAGGGGAATTTTTTATACTCGATCAGGGGCCTTTGTTATACTCGATAAGGGGCCTTTGTTATACTCGATGAGGGGACTTTGTTATTATCGATCAGGGGAATTTGTTATACTCGATCAGGGGACTTTGTTATACTCGATGAGGGGGCTTTGTTATACTCTATCAGGGGACTTTGTTATACTCGTTCAGGGGAATTTGTTATCTTCGATCAGGGATCTTTGTTATACTCGTTCCGGGGACTTTGTTATACTCGATCAGGGGACTTTGTTATATGCGATCAGGAGACTTTCTTATTCTCAATCAGAGGACTTTGTTATACTCGATGAGTGGACTTTGTTATACTCGATCAGGGAATTTAATATATTCGATCAGGGGAATTTGCTATACCCGATCAGGGGACTTTGTTATACTCGATCAGCGGACTTTGTTATACTCTATCAGGGGACTTTCTTATACTCGATCAGGGATCTTTGTTATACTCTTTCAGGGGGCTTTGTTATTCTCGATTAGGGGAATTTGTTATACTCGATCAGGGGACTTTGTTATACTCGATGAGGGGACTTTGTTATACTCGATCAGGTGACTTTATTATACTCGATCAGGGCCCTTTGTTATACTCAATGAGGGGGCTTTGTTACTACTCGATCAAGTGGCTTTGTTATACTTGATCAGGGGACTTTGTTATACTAGATTAGTGGACTTTGTTATACTCGATAAGGGGACTTTAATATACTCGATGAGGGGGCTTTGTTATACTCGATCAGGGGACTTTGTTATACCCGATCAGGCGACTTTGTTATACTCGATCAGGGGACATTGTTATACTCGATCAGGGATCTTTGTTATACTCTATCAGGGGACTTTGTTATACTCGATCAGGGATCTTTGTTATGTTCGTTCAGGGGCTTTGTTATACTCGTTCAGGTGACTTTGTTATACTCGATCAGGGGACTTTGTTATACTCGTTCAGGGGGCTTTGTTATACTCGATGATGGGACTTTGTTATTCTCGATGAGGGGACTTTAATATACTCGATGAGGGGGCTTTGTTATACTCGATGAGGGGACTTTGTTATACTCGATGAGGGGACTTTGTTAT
>NW_024748958.1:0-6322 GCF_018991925.1 Homarus americanus
ATGTGGGGCCTTTGATATACTCGATCAGAGGACTTGTTATACCAGATCATGGGAGTTTGTTATACTCGATCAGGGGACTTTGTTATACTCGATCAAGGGACTTTGTTATACTCGATGAGGAGCATTTGTTATACTCGATCAGAGGACTTTTCTATACTCGATCAAGGGACTTTGTTATACTTATCAAGGAGAATTTGTTATAATCGACCAGGGGACATTGTTATTGTCGATCTGGGGACTTTGTTATAATCGATTAGGGGTGTTTGTTATACTCGATCAAGGGACTTTGTTATACTCGATCAGGGGACTTTGTTATACTCGATTAGGGGTGTTTGTTATACTCGATCAAGGGACTTTGTTATACTCGATCAGGGGACTTTGTTATACTCGTTTAGGGGACTTTGTTATACTCGATCAGGGGGCGTTGATATACTCGACCAGGGAACTTTGTTATACTCAATCAGGGGACTTTGTTATAATCAATCAGGGGGTCTTTCTTATACTCGACGAGGGGACTTGGTTAAACTCGATCAGGGGACTTTGTTATTCACGATCAGGGGACTTTGTTATACTCAATCATAGGACTTTCATATACTCGACCAGGGGACTTTGTTAACTCGATCAGAGGAAATTGTAATACTCGATGAGGGGACTTTGTTATACTCGATTAGGGGGCTTTGTTATACTCGATTAGGGGACTTTGTTATACTCGATGAGGGGCTTTGCTATACTCTCGATCAGGGACTTTTGTTATACCTTTATTAGGGACTCTGTTATACTCGATGAGGGGCCTTTGTTATACTCTCTATCAGACTTTTGTTATACTCGACCAGGGACTTGGTTATACTAGGATCATGACCTAGAAGTATTCACATCAGGACTTTGCTATACTCACCAGCCTTTTTATACCTTCTATCAGGACTCTTTGCTATACTCCGGGATCAGGGGACTTTGTTATATTCGATCAGGGGCCTTTGTTATACTCTATTAGGGGACTTTGTTATACTCGATCAGGGGACTTTCTTATATTCGATTAGGGGTCAATGTTATACTCGACCAGGGGACTTGGTTATACTCGATCAAGGGACTTTGTTATACTCGATCAGGGGACTTTGTTATACTCGATTAGGGGACTTTGTTATACTCGACCAGGGGACTTGGTTATACTCGATCACGGAACTTTGTTATACTCGATCAGGGGACTTTTGTTATACTTGGATCAGGGCCTTTGTTATGCTCCGCAGGGGCTTTGTTATTCTCGATAAGGACTTTGTTATACTCTCGATCAGGTGACTTGTTATACACGATCAGGACTTTGTTACTCGGATCAAGGACTTGGTTATACTCGATCAGGTTCTTTGTTATACTCGGATCAGGACTTTGTTATATCTGGATCAGTGGACTCTTTTGTTATACTCGATCAGGCCCCCTTTCTTTATACTCGATCAGGAACTTTTGTTATACTTGGATCTGGGGGACTTTGTTATACTCGACCAGGGACTTTTGTTATACCTGATTAGTAACTTTGTTATATTCGACAAGTGGACTTTTGTTTTACTCGATCAGGGGACTTTGTTATACTCGATCAAGGGACTTTGTTATACTCGATGAGGGGCATTTGTTATACTCGATCAGAGGACTTTTCTATACTCGATCAGGGGACTTTGTTATACTTATCAAGGAGAATTTGTTATAATCGACCAGGGGACATTGTTATTGTCGATCAGGGGACTTTGTTATACTCGATTAGGGGTGTTTGTTATACTCGATCAAGGGACTTTGTTATACTCGATCAGGGGACTTTGCTTTACTCGATTAGGGGTGTTTGTTATACTCGATCAACAGACTTTGTTATACTCGATCAGGGGACTTTGTTATACTCGTTTAGGGGACTTTGTTATACTCGATCAGGGGGCGTTGATATACTCGACCAGGGAACTTTGTTATACTCAATCAGGGGTCTTTGTTATACTCAATCAGTGGGACTTTGTTATACTCGACGAGGGGACTTGGTTAAACTCGATCAGGGGAATTTGTTATTCACGATCAGGGGACTTTGTTATACTCAATCATAGGACTTTGTTATACTCGACCAGGGGACTTTGTTAACTCGATCAGAGGAAATTGTAATACTCGATGAGGGGACTTTGTTACACTCGATTAGGGGGCTTTGTTATACTCGACCAGGGGACTTTTTTATACTCGATGAGGGGGCTTTGTTATACTCGATCAGGGAGCTTCGTTACACTAGAGCAGGGGGCTTTGTTATACTCGATTAGGGGCCTTTGTTATACTTGATCAGGGGACTTTGCTATACTCGACCAGGGGACTTTGTTATACTCGATCAGGGGCATTTTTTATACTCTATCAGGGGACTTTGTTATACTCGATCAGGGGACTCTGTTATATTCGATGAGGGGCCTTTGTTATACTCTATCAGGGGACTTTGTTATACTCGACCAGGGGACTTGGTTATACTACCATCAGAGGACTTTGTTATTCACGGTCAGGGGACTTTGTTATACTCGCTCAGGGGCCTTTTTATACTCTATCAGGGGACTTTGTTATAGTCGATCAGGGGACTTTGTTATACTCGATCAGGGGTCTTTGTTATACTCTATTAGGGGACTTTGTTATACTCGATCAGGGGACTTTCTTATATTCGATTAGGGGTCAATGTTATACTCGACCAGGGGTCTTGGTTATACTCGATCAAGGGACTTTGTTATACTCGATCAGTGGACTTTGTTATACTCGATTAGGGGACTTTGTTATACTCGACCAGGGGACTTGGTTATACTCGACCACGGAACTTTGTTATACTCGATCAGGGGACTTTGTTATACTTGATCAGGGGCCTTTGTTATGCTCCAGCAGGGGGCTTTGTTATTCTCGATAAGGGGACTTTGTTATACTCGATCAGGTGACTTTGTTATACACGATCAGGGGACTTTGTTATACTCGATCAAGGGACTTTGTTATACTCGATCACGTTCCTTTGTTATACTCGATCAGGGACTTTGTTATACTCGATCAGGGGACTTGTTATACTGATCACGGGACTTTGTTACTCTCGATAAGGGGCCTTTGTTATACTCGATCAGGTGACTTTGTTATACTCGATCAGGGGCATTTGTTATACTCTATCAGGGAACTTTGTTATACTCGATCAGGGGACTTTGTTATACTCGATCAGGGTCCTTCTTATACCTCTATCAGGGGACTTTGTTGTTATTCTCGATCATGGGAATTTGTTATAGTAGATCAGGGGACTGATCAAGGACTTTCATTATTCTCGATGAGGCCTTTGTTATACTCTCTCAGGGGACTTTGTTATACTCGATTAGAAATTTGGTATAATCGACCAGGGGACTTTGTTATACCCGATCAGGGGACTTTGTTGCTCTCGATCGAGGGACTTTGTAATACTCGATCAGGACTTTGTTATGCTCGATCAGGACTTTGTTATACTCGATCAGGGGACTTTGTTATACTGATCAAGGACTTCATTACTCCCGATAAAGGGACTTTTTGTTATACTCGATCAGGGGCATTTGTTATACTATATTAGGGGTTTTGTTATACTCTATCACAGGACTTTTGTTATATACTCAATCCAAAGGGAATTTTAATTTATAATCAACCAGGTGACATGGTTATACTCGATCAAAGGACTTTGTTATACTCGATCAGGGACTTTGTTATACTCGATTAGGGACTTTATTTATACTAGATTAGGGGCTTTTGTTATACTCGATCAGGGGACTTTGTTATATACTCGATGAGGCCTTTCATTTTACTCGATCAGAGGACTTTGTCATACCCGATCAGAGTTTATTATACTCGATCAGAGGACTTTGTTATACTCGATCAAGGGACTTTGTTATCCCTCGACCAGGAACTTTATTTATACTCGATCAGGGGACTTTGTTATACTCGATCAGGGACTTTGTTATGCTCCATCAGGGCTTTATTATACTCGATAAGGGACTTTGTTACCTCGATCAGATGACTTTGTTATACTCGATCAGGGGACTTTGTTTTTACTCCATCAAAAGAACTTTGTTATGCTCGATGAGTTCGTTAGGTATACTCAATAAGGGATCTTTTTGTTATACTCGACCCCCTGGGTTCTTGGTTATACTTTCGATCAAAGGACTTTGTTATACTCGATCAGGGACTTTGTTATACTCGATTAGGGGACTTTGTTATAATACTCAATAAAGGGAGACTTTGTTATATACTCGATCGGAGACTTTGTTATACTCGATGAAGACGCTGTTATATACTCGTTCAGGGGGAGCTTTGTTAAACTCGATTAGGGGACTTTGTTATACTTGATCAGGGCCTTTGTTATGCTCAGCATAATGAGGCTTTGTTATTCTCGATAAGGGGACTTTGTTATACTCGATCAGGTGACTTGTTATACACGATCAGGGGACTTTGTTATCTACTCGATCAAGGGACTTTTGTTATACTCGATAAGGTTTCCTTTGTTATACTCGATCAGGGAACTTTGTTATACTTGATCTGAGACTTTGTTACTTATACTCGACCAGGGGACTTTGTTATACTCGATTAGGTGACTTTGTTATATTCGACAAGTGGACTTTGTTATACTCGATCACGGGACTTTGTTATATACTCGATCAGGGGACTTTGCTATACTCGATGTGGGGCCTTTGATATACTCGATCAGGACTTTGTTATACTAGATCGTAGGAGTTTGTTATACTCGATCAGGGGACTTTGTTATACTCGATCGTAGGACTTTGTTATACTTATAAAGGAGAATTAGTTATAATCGACCAGGACAGTTATTTAATTGTCGATCAGGGGACTTTGTTATACTCGATTGAGAATTGTTCGTTATACTCGATCAAGGACTTTGTTATACTCGATCAGGGGACCTTGTTATACTCGATTAGGGGTGTTTGTTATACTCGATCAACAGACTTTGTATACTTGATCAGGGGACTTTGTTAGCATACTCGTTTAGGAAATTGTTATACTCGTCAGGGGGCGTTGATATACTCGACCAGGGAACTTTGTTATGCTCAATCAGGGGACTTTGTTGCTCTCAGAAGGGACTTAGTTAAGCTCGATCAGGGGACTTTATTGTTATTCACGATCGGGGACTTTGTTACCCTCAATCATAGGACTTTGTTATACTCGACCAGGGGACTTTGTTATCTCGATCAGAGGAAATTGTATTACTTTCCGATGAGGGACTTTGTTATACTCGATTGAGGGGCTTTGTTATACTCGACCAGGGACTTTGTTATACTCGATGAGGAGCTTTTGTTATACTCGATAAGGCGGCTTCGTTACACAAGAGCAGGGGGCTTTGTTATACTCGATTCGGGGCCTTTGTTATACTTGTTCGAGGACTTTGCTATATACTCGACCAGGGGACTTTGTTATACTCGATCCAGGCATTTTTTAAAGCTCTATCAGGGGACTTTGTTATACTCTGATCAGGGGACTCTGTTATATACTCGATGAGGGGCCTTTGTTATACTCTATCAGGTGACTTTGTTGCCTTGCTCGACCAGGGGACTTGGTTATACCACTAGGATCAGGGGACTTTGTTATTCACGATCAGGGGACTTTGTTACATACTCGATCAGGGGCCTTTTTATACTCTATCAGGGAGACTTTTGTTATACTTGATCAGGGGACTTTGTTTTACTTGATCAGGACTTTTGTTGTTATATACTCGATCCGGGGCCTTTGTTGCATTTGTTATACTCGATGAGGGTTTGTTATACTCAATCAGGGGACTTTTTATACTCGACCAGGAACTTTGTTATAGTTGATCAGGGGACTTTGTTATACTTGATCAGGGGCCTTTGTTATACTCGATCAGGTTCATCTGTTATACTTGATCAGGGACTTTGTTATTCTCGATCAGGGACTGTATTACATTCGATCAGGGCCTTTGTTATTCTCGATCAGGTGACTTGATATACTCGATCAGGGACTTTGTTATACTCGATCAGGGCCTTTGTTATACTCGATCAGGTGAATTTGTTATACTCGATCAGGGACTTTGTACTCGATCAGGGACTTTGTTATACTCGATCAGGGGACTTTTTTATACTGATCAAGACTTTTTATTCTCGTCAGGACCTTTGTATACTCTATCAGGGACTTTGTTATACTCGATTAGGAATTTGTTATAATCGACCAGGGGACTTTGTTATACCCGATCAGGGACTTTGTTATACTCGATCAGGGACTTGTAATACTCGATCAGGGGACTTTGTTATACTCGATCAGGGACTTTGTTATACTCGATCAGGGACTTTGTTGATACTCG
>NW_024748959.1:0-15719 GCF_018991925.1 Homarus americanus
GAAACCCGAGGATCCATATATATTTCATTAGTCCAATAAAACACGCAGACTTCTACATATAATCAACACCTCACCCCACCAGGATTTGAACCCACGATCTTATAATTGTGACCGGGGAATGCTACGTCTGGGCCACCAGGACAATAAAAGCAGTCCTACACTCTGCTATATTTCACACAAAGCCTGTTCAACGAGCTTATGGCGCCGTGAACCTCTAATGGGGACCACGAGTGCCGCTTAGGTGATCAGACCAACATTTTACCAAATGCGGCTTCGAAACAAGAAGGATCCATATATATTTCATTATCCTAATAAAGCACGCGGACTTCTACATTTAATCAACACCTCACCCCACCAGGATTTGAACCCACGATCTTATAATTGTGACCGGCGAACGCTACCTCTGGGCCACCAGTACAATAAAAGCAGTCCTAGACTCTGCTATATTTCACATAAAGCCTGTTCAACGACCTTATGGCGCCATGAACCCCTAATGGGGACCACCCGTGCCGCTTAGGTGATCAGAGCAACGTTTTACCAAATCCGGTTTCGAAACCCGAGGATCCATATATATTTCATTAGCCCAATAAAGCACGCGGACTTTTACATATAATCAACACCTCACCCTACCAGGATTTGAACCCACGATCTTATAATTGTGACCGGGAAACGCTACCTCTGGGCCACTAGGACAATAAAAGCAGTCCTAGACTCTGCTATATTTCACACAAAGCTTGTTCAACGAGCTTATGGCGCCGTGAACCTCTAATGGCGACCACGAGTGCCGCTTAGGTGATCAGACCAACATTTTACCAAATGCTGCTTCGAAACAAGAAGGATCCATATATATTTTATTATCCCAATAAAGCACGCTGACTTCTACATTTAATCAACACCTCACCCCACCAGGACTTGAACCCACGATCTTATAATTGTGACCGGGGAATGCTACCTCTGGGCCACCAGGGCAATAAAAGCAGTCCTAGACTCGGCTATATTTCACACAAAGCCTGTTCAACGAGTTTATGGCGCTGTGAACCACTATAGGGGACCACCCGTGCCGCTTAGGTGATCAGAGCAACGTTTTACCAAATGCGGCTTCGAAGCACGAGGATCCATATATATTTCATTAACCCAATAAAGCAGGCGGACTTCTACATATAATCAACACCTCACCCCACCAGGATTTGAACCCACAATCTTATAATTGTGACCGGGGGATGCTACCTCTGGGCCACCAGGACAATAAAAGAAGTCCTAGACTCTGCTATATTTCACACAAAGTCTGTTCAACGAGCTTATGGCGCCGTGAACCTCTAATGGGGACCACCCATGCTGCTTAGGTGATCAGACCAACATTTTACCAAATGCTGCTTCGAAACAAGGAGGATCCATATATATTTCATTAGCCCAATAAAGCACGCTTACTTCTACATATAATTAACACCTCACCCCACCAGGATTTGAACCCACGATCTTATAATTGTGACCGGGGAATGCTACCTCTGGGCCACTAGGACAATAAAAGCAGTGCTAGACTCTACTATATTTCACACAAAGCCTGTTCAACGAGCTTACGGCGCTGTGAACCACTATAGGGGACCACCCGTGCCGCTTAGGTGATCAGAGCAACGTTTAACCAAATGCGGCTTCGAAACCCGAGGATCCATATATATTTCATTAGTCCAATAAAGCGCGCAGACTTTTACATATAATCAAAGCCTCACCCTACCAGGATTTGAACCCACGATCTTATAATTGTGACGGAACTACCTCTGGGCCACTAGGACAATAAAAAGCAGTCCTAGACTCTGCTATATTTCACACAAAGCCTGTTCAACGGGCTTATGGCGCCGTGAACCTCTAATGGGGACCACCAGGTGCCGCCTTAGGTGAGAGTCAGAGCAGCGTTTTACGAATCGCGGCGAAACAGGATCCATATATATTTCATTAGCCCAATATATACGCGAGACTGCATTTAATCAACACCTCACCCCACCAGGATTTGAACCCACGATCTTATAATTGTGTCCGGGGAACGCTACCTCTGGGCCACCAGGACAATAAAAGCATTCCTAGACTCTGCTATATTTCACACAGAGCCTGTTCAACTTGCTTATGGCACCGTGAACCTCTAATAGGGACCACCCGTGCCGCTTAGGTGATCAGAGCAACGTTTTACCAAATCCGGCTTCGAAACAAGGACGATCCATAAATATTTCATTAGCCCAATAAATCACTCGGACTTCTACATATAATCAACACCTCACCCTACCAGGATTCAAACCCACGATCTTATAATTGTGACCGGGGTTTGCTACCTCTGGGCCACCAGGACAATAAAAGCAGTCCTAGACTTTACTATATTTCACACAAGGCCTGTTCAACGAGCTTATGGCGCCGTGAACCTCTAATGGGGACCACCCATGCCGCTTAGGTGATCAGAGCAACGTTTTACCAAATGCGGCTTCGAAACACGAGGATCCATATATATTTCATTAGCCCAATAAAGCACGCGGACTTCTTCATATAATCAACACCTCACCCGACCAGGATTTGAACCCACAATCATATAATTGTGACCGGGGGACGCTACCTCTGGGCGACCATGACAATAAAAGCAGTCCTAGACTCTGCTATATTTCACACAAAGCCTGTTCAACGAGCTTATGGCGCCGTGAACCTCTAATGGGGACCACCCGTGCTGCTTAGGTGATCAGACCAACATTTTACCAAATGCGGCTTCGAAACAAGAAGGATCCATATATATTTCATTAGCCCAATAAAGCACGCGGACTTCTAGATTTAATCAACACCTCACCCCACCAGGATTTGAACCCACGATCTTATAATTGTAACCGGGGGACGCTACCTCTGGGCCACCAGAAACTAAAAGCATTCCTAGACTCTGCTATATTTCACACAAAGCCTGTTCAACGAGCTTATGGCGCTGTGAACCTCTAATAGGGACCACCCGTGCCGCTTAGGTGATCAGAGCAACGTTTTACCAAATGTGGCTTCGTTACCCGTGGATCCATATATATTTCATTAGACCATTAAAGCACGCGGACTTCTACATATAATCAACACCTCACCCCACCAGGATTTGAACCCACAATCTTATAATTATGACCGGGGGACGCTACCTCTGGGCCTGGGACAATAAGCAGTCTAGACTCTGCTATGGCTTCACACAAAGCCTGTTCAGCGAGCTTATGGCCGTGAACCTCTAATAGGGACCACCCATGCGCTTAGGTGATCAGAGCAGCGTTTTTACCAAATCGCGACGAAACCGCAGAGGATCTATATATATTTTCATTAGCCCAATAAAAGCCTGGCGGACTTCTTCATATAATCAACACCTCACCCCACCAGGATTCAGACCCACGATCTTCTAATTGTGACCGGGGAACGCTACCTCTGGCCTGGGACACTAAAAGCATTCCTAGACTCTGCTATGGCTTTCACACAAAGCATGTTCCAGCAGGCTTATGGCCGTGAACCTCTAATGGGGACCACCCGTGCCGCTTAGGTAATCAGAGCAACGTTTTACCAAATGCGGCTTCGAAACCCGAGGATCCATATATTTTTCATTAGCCCAATAAAGCACGCAGACTTCTACATATAATCATCCCCTCACCCCACCAGGATTTGAACCCACGATCTTATAATTGTGACCGGGTAATGCTACCTCTGGGCCACCAGGACTATAAAATCAGTCCTAGACTCTGCTATATTTCACACAAAGCCTGTTCAACGAGCTTATGGCGCCGTGAACCTCTAATGGGGACCACCCGTGCCGCTTAGGTGATCAGAGCAACGCTTAACCAAATGCGGCTTCGAAACATGAGGATCCATATATATTTGATTAGCCCAATAAAGCACGAGGACATCTACATATAATCAACACCTCACCCCACCAGGATTTGAACCCACGATCTTATAATTGTGACCGGGGAACGCTACCTCTGGGCCACCATGACAATAAAAGCAGTCCTAGACTCTGCTATATTTCACACAAAGCCTGTTCAACGAGTTTATGGCGCCGTTAACCTCTAATGGGGACCACCCATGCCGCTAAGGTGATCAGAGCAACGTTTTACCAAATGTGGCTTCGAAACACGAGGATCCATATATTTCATTAGCCCAATAAAGCATGCGGACTTCTTCATATAATCAACACCTCACCCCACCAGGATTCGAATTACGATCTTATAATTGTGACCGGGGTATGCTACCTCTGGGCCACCAGGACACAAAAAGCATTCCTAGACTCTGCTATATTTCACACAAAGCTGTTCAACTAGCTTATGGCGCCGTGAACCTCTAATGGGGACCCCCCGTGCCGCTTAGGTGATCAGAGCAACGTTTTACCAAATGTGGCGTCGAAACCCGAAGATCCATATATATTTCATTAGACCATTAAAGCACGCGGACTTCTACATATAATCAACACCTCACACCACCAGGATTTGAACCCACAATCTTATAATTGTAACCGGGGGACGCTACCTCTGGGCCACCAGGACAATAAAAGCATTCCTAGACTCTGCTATATTTCACACAAAGCCTGTTCAACGAGCTTATGGCGCCGTGAACCTCTAATGGGGACCACCCGTGCCGCTTAGGTGATCAGAGCAACGTTTTACCAAATGAGGCTTCGTTACCCGAGGATCCATATATATTTCATTATCCCAATAAAGCCTGCGGTCTTCTACATTTTAATCAACACACTCACCCCACCAGGACTTGAACCCACACGATCTTATAATTGTGACGGGTCCTCTGGGCCACCAGGACAATAAAAGCAGTCTAGACTGGGCTATATTTCACAAAAGCCTGTTCCAGCGAGGTTTATCGCTGTGAACCACTATAGGGGACCACCCATTTTAACCCAGGTGATCAGTGCAGCGTTTTAAATGCGTTTGAAACCACGAGGATCCATATATATTTCATTAACCCAATAAAGCAGGACTTCTACATATAATCAGCACCTCACCCCACCAGGATTTGAACCCACGATCTTATAATTGTGACCGGGGAACGCTACCTCTGGGCCACTAGGACAATAAAAGCAGTCCTAGACTCTTCTATATTTCACACAAAGTCTGTTCAACGAGCTTATGGCGCTGTGAACCACTATAGGGGACCACCCGTGCCGCTTAGGTGATCAGAGCAACGTTTAACCAAATGCGACTTCGAAACCCGAGGATCCATATATATTTCATTAGCCCAATAATGCACGCAGAGTTCTACATATAATCAACGCCTCACCCCACCAGGATTTGAAGCCATGATCTTATAATTGTGACCGAGGGGGACGCTGCCTCCTGGGCCTGGGACAATAAAGCATTCCCTAGACTCTGCTATATTTCACACAAAGCCTGTTCAACTTGCTTATGTGGCACCGTGAACCTCTAATGGGGACCACCCGTGCGCTTGATCAGGCAACGTTTTACCAAATCCGGCGAAACAAGGAGGATCATATATATTTCATTAGCCCAATAAAAGCCGCTTGCTACATATAATCAACACCTCACCCCACCAGGATTTGAACCCACGATCTTATAATTGTGACCGGGGAATGCTACCTCTGGGCCACTAGGACAATAAAAGCAGTGCTAGACTCTACTATATTTCACACAAAGCCTGTTCAACGACCTTATGGCGCTGTGAACCACTATAGGGGACAACCCGTGCCGCTTAGGTGATGAGAGCAACGTTTAACCATATGCGGCTTCGAAACCGAGGATCCATATATATTTCATTAGTCCAATAAAGCACGCAGACTTCTACATATAATCAAAGCCTCACCCCACCAGGATTTAAACCCACGATCTTATAATTGTGACCGGGGAACGCTACCTCTGGGCCACCAGGACAATAAAAGCAGTCCTAGACTCTACTATATTTCACACAAAGCCTGTTCAACGACCTTATGGCGCCATAAACCTCTAATGGGGACCACCCGTGCCACTTAGGTGATCAGAGCAACGTTTTACCAAATCCGGTTTCGAAACACGAGGATCCATATATATTTCATTAGCCGATAAGCCGCAGCGGACTTTTTACATATAATCAACACCTCACCCTACCAGGATTTGAACCCATGATCTTATAATTGTGACCGGGGAAACGCTACCTCTGGGCCACTAGGACAATAAAAGCAATCTAGACTCTGCTATATTTCACACAAAGCCTGTTCAACAGGCTTATGGCGCCCGTGAACCTCTAATGGGGACCACCCGTGCCCATATAGGTGATCAGAGCAACGTTTTGCAGTCTGACTTCGAAACCGCGAGGATCCATATATATTTCATTAGCCCAATATAGCAGGCCCGGACTTCTACATTTTAATCAACACCTCACCCCACCAGGGTTCGAACCCACGATCTTCTAATTGTGACCGGGGAACGCTACCTCTGGGTCACCAGGACACTAAAAGCAGTTCTAGACTCTGCTATATTTCACACAAAGCCTGTTCAATGAGCTTATGACGCTGTGAACCTCTAATGGCGACCATCCGTGCCGCGTAGGTGATCAGAGCAACTTTATACCAAATCCGGCTTCGAAACACGAGGATCCATATATGTTTCATTAGCCAAATAAAGCACGCAGATTCTACATATTATCAACACCTCACCCCACCAGGATTCGAACCCGCGATCTTATAATTGTGACCGAGGAACGCTACCTATGGACCACCAGGACAATAAAAGCAGTCCTAGACTCTGCTATATTTCACACAAAGCCTGTTCAACGAGCTTATGGCGCCGTGAACCTCTAATGGGGACCACGAGTGCCGCTTAGGTGATCAGACCAGCATTTTACCAAATGCAGCTTCGAAACAAGAAGGATCCATATATATTTCATTATCCCAATAAAGCACGCCGACTTCTACATTTAATCAACACCTCACCCCACCAGGATTTGAAGCCACGATCTTATAATTGTGACCGGCGAACGCTACCTCTGGGCCACCAGTACAATAAAAGCAGTCCTAGACTCTGCTATATTTCACACAAAGCCTGTTCAACGACCTTATGGCGCCATGAACCTCTAATGGGGACCACCCGTGCCGCTTAGGTGATCAGAGCAACGTTTTACCAAATCCGGTTTCGAAACCCGAGGATCCATATATATTTCATTAGCCCAATAAAGCACGCGGACCTTTACATATAATCAACACCTCACCCTACCAGGATTTGAACCCACGATCTTATAATTGTGACCGGGAAACGCTACCTCTGGGCCACTAGGACAATAAAAAGCAGTCCTAGACTCTGCTATATTTCACACAAAGCTTGTTCAACGAGCTTATGGCGCCGTGAACCTCTAATGGCGACCACGAGTGCAGCTTAGGTGATCAGACCAACATTTTACCAAATGCGGCTTCGAAACAAGAAGGATCCATATATATTTTATTATCCCAATAAAGCACGCGGACTTCTACATTTAATCAACACCTCACCCCACCAGGACTTGAACCCACGATCTTATAATTGTGTCCGGGGAATGCTACCTATGGGCCACCAGGACAATAAAAGCAGTCCTAGACTCGGCTATATTTCACACAAAGCCTGTTCAACGAGTTTATCGCGCTGTGAACCACTATAGGGGACCACCCGTGCCGCTTAGGTGATCAGAGCAACGTTTTACCAAATGCGGCTTCGAAACACGAGGATCCATATATATTTCATTAACCCAATAAAGCAGGCGGACTTCTACATATAATCAACACCTCACCCCACCAGGATTTGAACCCACAATCTTATAATTGTGACCGGGGGACGCTACCTCTGGGCCACCAGGACAATAAAAGCAGTCCTAGACTCTGCTATATTTCACACAAAGCCTGTTCAACGAGCTTATGGCGCCGTGAACCTCTAATGGGGACCACCCATGCTGCTTAGGTGATCAGACCAACATTTTTCCAAATGCGGCTTCGAAACAAGAAGGATCCATATATATTTCATTAGCCCAATAAAGCACGCGGACTTCTACATTTAATCAACACCTCACCCCACCAGGATTTAAACCCACGATCTTATAATTGTGACCGGGGGACGCTACCTCTGGGCCACCAGGACAATAAAAGCATTCCTAGACTCTGCTATGGCACACAAGAAAGCCTGTTCAGCGAGCTTGCGGCTGTAGACACTATGAGGACCACCCGTGCAGCAGGTGATCAAACAGCGTTTAACCAAATGCGGCGAAACCGAGGATCCGTATATATTTCATTAGTCCAATAAAACTGCGCAGACTTTTACATATAATCAACACCTCACTCCACGAGGATTCGAACCCACGATCATATAATTGTGACCGAGGAACGCTACCTCTGGGCCACCAGGACACTATAAGCAGTCCTAGACTCTTATATTTCACACAAAGCCTGTTCAACGAGCTTATGGCTCTGTGAACCACTATAATGGGACCACCCGTGCCGCTTAGGTGACCAGAGCAACGTTTTACCAAATGCGGCTTCGAAACACTAAGATTCATATATATTTCATTAGCCCAATAAAGCAGGCAGACTTCTACATATAATCAACACCTCACCCCACCAGGATTTGAACCCACGATCTTATAATTGTGACCGGGGGACGCTACCTCTGGGCCACCAGGACAATAAAAGCATTCCTAGACTCTGCTATATTTCACACAAGGCCTGTTCAACTTGCATATGGCACCGTGAACCTCTAATGGGGACCACCCGTGCCGCTTAGGTGATCAGAGCAACGTTTTACCAAATGCGGCTTCGAAACAAGGACGATCCATAAATATTTCATTAGCCCAATAAATCACTCGGACTTCTACATATAATCAACACCTCACCCTACCGGGATTCAAACCCACGATCTTATAATTGTGACCGTTATGCTACCTCTGGGCCACCAGGACAATAAAGCAGTCTAGATACTATATTTCACACAAAGCCTGTTCAACGACCTTATGGCGCCATGAACCTCTAATGGGGACCACCCGTGCCGCTTAGGTGATCAGAGCAACGTTTTACCAAATGCGGCTTCGAAACACGAGGATCCATATATATTTCATTAACCCAATAGAGCACGCGGACTTCTACATATAATCAACACCTCACCCGACCAGGATTTGAACCCACAATCATATAATTGTGACCGGGGGACGCTACCTCTGGGCGACCATGACAATAAAAGCAGTCCTAGACTCTGCTATATTTCACACAAAGCTTGTTCAACGAGCTTATGGCGCCGTGAACCTCTAATGGGGACCACCCGTGCCGCTTAGGTGATCAGACCAACATTTTACCAAATGCGGCTTCGAAACAAGAAGGATCCATATATATTTTATTATCCCAATAAAGCCTTAGCGGACTTCATTTTAATCAACACCTCACCCACCAGGACTTGAACACCGCGATCTTATAATTGTGTCCGAGAATGCTACCTCTGGGCCACCAGGACAATAAAAAGCAGTCCTAGACTCGGCTATATTTCACACAAAGCCTGTTTAACGAGTTTATCGCGCTGTGAACCACTATAGGGGACCACCCGTGCCGCTTAGGTGATCAGAGCAACGTTTTACCAAATGCGGCTTCGAAACACGAGGATCCATATATATTTCATTAACCCAATAAAGCAGGCGGACTTCTACATATAATCAACACCTCACCCCACCAGGATTTGAACCCACAATCTTATAATTGTGACCGGGGGATGCTACCTCTGGGCCACCAGGACAATAAAAGCAGTCCTAGACTCTGCTATATTTCACACAAAGTCTGTTCAACGAGCTTATGGCGCCGTGAACCTCTAATGGGGACCACCCATGCCGCTTAGGTGATCAGAGCAACGTTTTACCAAATGCGGCTTCGAAACCCGAGTATCCATATATTTTTCATTAGCCCAATAAAGCACGCAGACTTCTACATATAATCATCCCCTCACCCCACCAGGATTTGAACCCACGATCTTATAATTGTGACCGGGGAATGCTACCTCTGGGCCACCAGGACTATAAAATCAGTCCTAGACTCTGCTATATTTCACACAAAGCCTGTTCAACGAGCTTATGGCGCCGTGAACCTCTAATGGGGACCACCCGTGCCGCTTAGGTGATCAGAGCAACGCTTAACCAAATGCGGCTTCGAAACATGAGGATCCATATATATTTGATTAGCCCAATAAAGCACGAGGACATCTACATATAATCAACACCTCACCCCACCAGGATTTGAACCCACGATCTTATAATTGTGACCGGGGAACGCTACCTCTGGGCCACCAGGACAATAAAAGCAGTCCTAGACTCTGCTATATTTCACACAGAGCCAGTTCAACGAGCTTATGGCGCCGTGAACCTCTAATGGGGACCACCCGTGCCGCGTAGGTGATCAGAGCAACGTTTTACCAAATGCATCTTCGAAACACGAGGATCCATATATATTTCATTAGCCCAATAAAACACGCGGACTTCTTCATATAATCAACACCTCACCCCACCAGGATTCGAACCCACGATCTTCTAATTGTAGGGGAGCGGCTACCTCTGGGCCACCAGGACGCAAAGCACATTCCTAGACTCTGCGATATTTCACACAAAGCCTGTTCAACGAGCCCCTTGGCGCCGTGAACCTCTAATAGGGATTCCGTGCAGCCCAGGTGATCAGGCAACATTTTGCAAATGCGGCTTCGAAACCCGAGGATCCATGTATATTTCATTAGCCCAATAAAGCCGCAGCGGACTTCTACATTTAATCAACACCTCACCCCACCAGGATTTGAACCACGATCTTATAATTGCGGCCGGGAATGCTACCTCTGGAGCCACAGGACAATAAAAGCAGTCCTAGACTCTGCTATATTTCACACAAAGCCTGTTCAACGAGTTTATGGCGCTGTGAACCACTATAGGGGACCACCCGTGACGCTTAGGTGATCAGAGCAACGTTTTACCAAATGCGGCTTCGAAACACGAGGATCCATATATATTTCATTAACCCAATAAAGCACGCGGACTTCTACATATAATCAACACCTCACCCCACCAGGATTTGAACCCACAATCTTATAATTGTGACTGGGGGACGCTACCTCTGGGCCACCAGGACAATAAGCAGTCCTAGACTCTGCTATATTTCACACAAGCCTGTTCAGCGAGGCTTATAGGCGTGAACCTCTAATGAGGTTCCACCCGTGCGGCAGGTGATCAGACCAACATTTTACCAAATCGCATTTCCGAAACAAAAGAAGGATCCATATATATATTTCATTAGCCCAATAAAACACGTGGACTACATTTTAATCAACACCTCACCCACCTTGATTGAACCCACGATCTTCTAATTGTGACCGGGGGCATACCTCTAGCCCTGGGATACTAAAAGCAGTCCTAGACTCTGATATATTTCACACAAAACCTGTTCATCGAGCTTAAGGCGCCGTGAACCTCTAATGGGGACTGCCCGTATCACGTAGGTCGTCAGAGTAACGTTTTACCAAATCCTGCTTCGAAATACGAGGATCCATATATATTTCATTAGACCATTAAAACGCGGACTTCTACATATAATCAACCTCCCACCCCACCAGGATTTGAACCACAATCTTATAATTGTGACGGGGGCCCTTCTCTGGGCCACCAGGACAATAAAAGCAGTCTAGACTCTGCTATATTTCACACAAACACTGTTCAACGAGCTTTTGGCGCCGTTGTACCTCTAATGGGGACCACCCATGCCGCTTAGATGATCAGAGCAACGTTTTACCAAATGCAGCTTCGAAACACGCGGATCCATATATATTTCATTAGCCCAATAAAGCACGCGGACTTCTACATTTTATCAACACCTCACCCCACCAGGATTTGAACCCACGATCTTATAATTGTGACCGGGGGACGCTACCTCTGGGCCGCCAGGACAATAAAAGCAGTCCTAGACTCTGCTATATTTCACACAAAGCCTGTTCAACGAGCATATGGCGCCGTGAACCTCTAATGGGGACCACCCGTGCCGCTAGGTGATCAGACCAACATTTTACCAAATGCGGCTTCGAAACAAGAAGGATCCATATATATTTCATTAGCCCAATAAAGCATGCGGACTTCTTCATATAATCAACACCTCACCCCACCAGGATTAGAACCCACGATCTTCTAATTGTGACCGGGGAACGCTACCTCTGGGCCACCAAGACACTAAAAGCATTCCTAGACTCTGCTATATATTTCACACAAAGCCTGTTCAACGAGCTTATGGCGCTGTGAACCTCTAATGGGGATCCCCCGTGCCGCTTAGGTGATCAGAGCAACGTTTTACCAAATGTGGCTTCGAAACCCGAGGATCGATATATATTTCATTAGACCATTAAAGCATGCGGACTTCTACATATAATCAACACCTCACCCCACCAGGATTTGAACCCACGATCTTATAATTGTGACGGGGAACGCTACTTATGGGCCACCAGGACACTATAAGCAGTCCTAGACTCTGTTATACTTCACACAAAGCCTGTTCAGCAAGATTATGGCGCCGTAAACCACTATAGGTGACGACCCGTGCCGCTTAGGTGATCAGAGCAACGTTTTACCAAATCCGGCCTGGAAACTCGAGGATCCATATATATTTCATTAGCCCAATAAAGCACGCGGACTTCTACATTTAATCAACACCTCAACCCACCAGTGTTTGAACCCACGATCTTATAATTGTGACCGGGGAACGCTACCTCTGGGCCACAAGGACAATAAAAGCAGCCCTAGACTCTGCTATATTTCACACAAAGCCTGTTCAACGAGCTTTTGGCGCAGTGAACCTCTAATGGGGACCACCCCTGCCGCTTGGGTGATCAGAGCAACGTTTTACCAAATGCGGCTTCGAAACACGAGGATCCATATATATTTCATTAGCCCAATAAAGCATGCGGACTTCTTCATATAATCAACACCTCACCCCACCAGGATTCGAACCCATGATCTTCTAATTGTGACCGGGGAACGCTACCTCTGGCCCACCAGGACATTAAAAGCATTCCTAGACTCTGCTATATTTCACACAAAGCCTGTTCAACGAGCTTATGGCGCCGTGAACCTCTAATGGGGACCCCCCCTGCCGCTTAGGTGATCAGAGCAACGTTTTACCAAATGTGGTTTCGAAACCCGAGGATCCATATATATTTCATTAGACCGTTAAAGCATGCGGACTTCTACATATAATCAACACCTCACCACACCAGGATTTGAACCCACAATCTTATAATTGTGACCGGGGGACGCTACCTCTGGGCCACCAGGACAATAAAAGCAGTCCTAGACTCTGCTATATTTCACACAAAGCATGTTCAACGAGCTTATGGCGCTGTGAACCACTAGAGGGGACCACCCGTGCCTCTTAGGTGATCAGAGCAACGTTTTTTTAAATCCGGATTGGAAACACGAGGATCCATATATATTTCATTAGCCCAAAAAAGCAGGCGGACTTCTACATATAATCAACGCCTCACCCCACCAGGATTTGAAGCCACGATCTTATAATTATGACCGGGGAGCGCTACCTCTGGGTCACCAGGACAATAAAAGCAGTCCTAGACTCTGCTATATTTCACACAAAGCCTGTTCAACGAGCTTATGGCGCTGTGAACCACTATAGGAGACCACCCGTGCCGCTTAGTTGATCAGAGCAACTTTTTACCAAATGCGGCTTCGAAACACGAGGATCCATATATATTTCATTAGCCCAATAAAGCACGCGGACTTCTACATATAATCAACATCTCACCCCACCAGGATTTGAACCCACGATCTTATAATTGTCACCGGGGACGCTACCTCTGGGCCACCAGGACAATAGAAGCAGTCCTAGACTCTGCTATATTTCACACAAAGCCTGTTCAACGAGCTTATGGCGCCGTGAACCTCTAATGGGGACCACCCATGCCGCTTAGTTGATCAGAGCAACGTTTTACCAAATGCGGCTTCGAAACAAGAAGGATCCATATATATTTCATTAGCCCAATAAAGCACGCGGACTTCTACATATAATCAACACCTCACCCCACCAGGATTTGAACCCACGATCTTATAATTGTGACGGGGAACGCTACCTCTGGCCTGGGACACTAAAGCATTCTAGACTCTGCTATATTTCACACAAAGCCTGGCTCAACGAGCTTATGGCGCCATGAACCTCTAATGGGGACCACCCTTGCCCCTTAGGTGATCAGAGCAACGTTTTACCAAAACCGGCTTCGAAACACGAGTATCCACATATATTTCATTAGCCCGATAAAGCATGCGGAGTTCTACATATAATCAACACCTCATCCCACAAGGATTTGAACCCACGATCTTATAATTGTGACCGGGGGACGCTACCTCTGGGCCACCAGGACATTAAAAGCAGTTCTAGACTCTGCTATATTTCTTACAAAGCCTGTTCAACGAGCTTATGGCGCCGTGAACCTCTAATGGGGACCACCCCTGCCGCTTAGGTGATCAGACCAACATTTTACCAAATGCTGCTTCGAAACAAGAAGGATCCATATATATTTCTTTAGCCCAATAAAGCACGCGGACTTCTACATTTAATCAACACCTCACCCCACCAGGATTTGAACCCACGATCTTATAATTGTGACCGGGAACGCTACCTCTGGGCCACCAGGACAATAAAAGCAGTCCTAGACTCTGCTATATTTCACACAAAGCCTGTTCAGCGAGGCTTAGCATAACGTGAACCTCTAATGGGGACCACCACGTGCCGCCCGTTGATCAGGCAACGTTTTACCGAATCATTGACTTACGAGGATCGCCTATATTTCAAACCAGCCCAATATAGCCGCAGCGGACTTCTCACATTTAATCAACACCTCACCCCACCAGGATTTGAACCCACGATCTTATAATTGTGTCCGGGGAACGCTACCTCTGGGCCACCAGGACAATAAAAGCATTCCTAGACTCTGCTATATTTCACACAGAGCCTGTTCAACTTGCTTATGGCACCGTGAACCTCTAATAGGGACCACCCGTGCCGCTTAGGTGATCAGAGCAACGTTTTACCAAATCCGGCTTCGAAACAAGGACGATCCATAAATATTTCATTAGCCCAATAAATCACTCGGACTTCTACATATAATCAACACCTCACCCTACCAGGATTAAACCCACGATCTTATAATTGTGATCGGGGTATGCTACCTCTGGGCCACCAGGACAATAAAAGCAGTCCTAGACTCTACTATATTTCACAAAAAGCCTGTTCAACGAGCTTATGGCGCCGTGAACCTCTAATGGGGACCACCCGTGCCGCTTAGGTGATCAGAGCAACGTTTTACCATATCCGGCTTGGAAACACGAGTATCCATATATATTTCATTAGCCCAATAAACCACTCGAACTTCTACATATAATCAACACCTCACCCCACCAGGATTAAAACCCACGATCTTATAATTGTGACCGGGGTATGCTACCTCTGGGCCACCAGGACAATAAAAGCAGTCCTAGACTCTACTATATTTCACACAAAGCCTGTTCAACGACCTTATGGCGCCATGAACCTCTAATAGGGACCACCCGTCCCGCTTAGGTGATCAGAGCAACGTTTTACCAAATCCGGCTCAAAACACGAGGATCCATATATATTTCATTAGCCCAATAAAGTACCCAGACTTCTACATATAATCAACACCTCACCCCACCAGAATTTGAAACCACGATCTTATAATTGT
>NW_024748960.1:0-25904 GCF_018991925.1 Homarus americanus
ATTGTTTGTATACCCACACTGCCCCAGGTACATTGTTTGTATAATTGGTACCAAAATCTGGGAGAGTACAGCTTGTTTGTATACTCATTAACGTTCAGGTACTGTTTCAAAGGCTACCCACAGATTGTCTAGGTACATTGTTTGTATACCTGTATGACTGTTCAGGTACATTGTTAGAAGTACCTGTACTGTCCAGGCAAAGCATTGTTTGTGAAGCACCTGCCACCGTTCAGGTGGAGCTTCTGTTTCAGGCGTAATTGCATCATCCCAGGTATTATTGTTTGTATACCCATTAACTATCAAGGTACATTGTTTGTATGTACTGTACTGTCTAGTAATATTGTTTGTATACCCAAAAATTCGTCCAGGTAGTAATATTGTTTGTATACCCACACCGTTCAGGGTACATTGTTTGTATGCCTGTACTGTTCAGTGTAATATTGTTTGCATACCTGTACTGTTCAGTAATATTGTTTGTATACCTGTACTGTCTAGGTACATTGTTTTGCATACCTGTACCGTTCAGGCACATTGCTTCATACCTGTACTGTCTAGGCAGTAATATCGGTTTTGTACACCTGTACTGTCTAGGGTACATTGTTTGCATACCTGTACTGGTTCAGGTATATTGTTTGTACATTCAAAAATTGTCTTAGGCAGTACATTGTTTGTATACCTGTACTGTCTTTGTACATTGTTTGTATATCTTCTGTACTGTTCCAGGTACATTGTTTGTATACCTGTACTGTCCAGGTACATTGCTTCAGTATACCCACACTGCCCAGGTACATTGCTTCTGTATACACCAGTGTACTGTTCAGGTGTATTATTGTTTGTATACCTGTACTGTCTAGGTACATTGTTTGTATACCTACACTGTCTAGTGCCATTGTTTGTATACCCACACTGTCTAGGCAATATTGGTTTGTATACTCTCACACCGTTCAGTACATTGTCGCTTTCAACACTGCTCTAGGCAAGCACGTTTGTATACCTGCACTGTCTAGGTATACATTGTTTGTATACCAACACTGTTCAGGTAACATTGTTTGTATACCTGCCAGAATTGCCCAGGCATATTGTTTTGTATACCCGTACTGTCTAGGTACACATTTGCATACCTGTACTGTCTAGGGCATGATTGCTTGTATACCCACACCGTTCAGGGTACATTGTTTGTATACCTGCAAAATTGTCTGGTACATTGTTTGCATACCCAGTACTGTCTAGTACATTGGGTTTTGTAGCGTATTCACACTGTTCAGTGCATTGTTTGTATACCCAATGTCTAGGGCACATTGTTTGTATACTCCGTACTGTCTAGGTACATTGTTTGTATAATTGTACTAAGTCTAGGCAGTACATTGTTGGTATACTCCTGTACTGTCTAGGAAGCATTGTTTGTATACCCACACTGTTCAGGCATATTGGTTTTGTATACCCAGGTACTGTTCAAAAAGGCTTCGGTTTGTATACCTACAATGTTCAGTACATTGTTTGTGTGTATACCGGTAAATTGTCTTTAGGCATACTGTTTCGTATATCTGCACTGTCCAGGCACATTGGTTTGTGTATCTGTACTGTTCGATATTACTGGTTCGTGTATACCACACCGTTCAAAAAGGCTGGTTTGTATACCTGTACTGTTCCAGGTGTATTACTGGTTTACACCAAAAATCGTCTAGGTGCCATTGTTTGGTATACCCATAACTGTCTTGTGGCACATTGTTTGTATGTAATTCGTACCGTTCAGGCGGCCATTGTTTGTATACCTGTACTGTTCAGGCAATATCGTTTGTGTATACCGTACCGTTCAGGCATTATTGCTCTAGTACACCCACACTGTCTAGGCACATTGTGTTTGTATAATCTTCGGTACCGTCTTTCAGGCACATCGTCGTATACCCACACTGTTCAGGGCAGCCATCGGTTTGTATACCGGTACCGGTTCAGGCACATTGTTTGTATACCCGTACCGTCTAGGTACATTGTTTTGCATGTACCGGTACCGTCTAGGTATTATTGTTTCGTATACCCACACCGTCTAGGTGTAATATTGTTTGTATACCCAAAATTGCTCTTAGGCACATTGTTTGTATAAATTCTTCGTACCGTCTCAGTACATTGTTTGTATACCTGTACTGTCTAGGCACACAGTTTGTGGCTACCCACACCGTTCAGGGTGTACATTGTTTGTATAATTGCACTGTTCAGGTACGTATTTGTTTTTGTATACTCCGCAATCTTCGTCTTAGTGGTTACTGTTTGTATACCTCGGTACTGTCTTTAGGTACATTGTTTTGTGGCGACTTTGCTGTTCGTTCAGGTACATTGTTTGTATACCCACAATGTTCAGGCATATCGGTTTGCATACCTGTACTGTCTAGGGTACATTTGTTTTCAGTATACCTGTACCGTTCGTGGCATACTGGATTGCATACCCGGTACCGTCTAGGCACATTGTTTGCACATCTGCAATTGTCTAGGGCACATTGTTTGTACACCAGTACTGTCTAGGTACATTGTGTTTGGTATACCCACACCGCAGCACATTGTCGCTTGTAGAATTCCACACTGTCTAGGTACATTGCTTGTATACCTGTGCACTGTCTAGGTACATTTGTTTGTATACCTGTACTGTCTAGGCACATTGTTTGTATACCTGTACTGTCTAGGCATTACTGTTTGTATTCTACACCGTCTAGGCACATTGTTTGTATACCTGTACTGTCTTAGGTGTGTGGCCATTGTTTGTATACTCCAAAAAATGTTCAGGGTACATTGTTTGTATACTCCATCGTTCAGGTAACATTGTTTGTATAATCTGTACTGTCTAGGTACAACATTGCTTCTGTATAAATTCACTGTCTAGGGCACATTGCTTCTGTATACCCACACTGTCTAGGTAATATTGTTTGTATACCCGTACTGTCTGGGAAAGGCCATTGTTTGTATACCCTACTGTCCAGGCAATATTGTTTGTATACCCACACTGTCTAGGACATTGTTTGTATACCTGCCAATCGCTTTTTGCACATTGTTTGTATACCCACACCTGTCTAGGCACATTGTTTGTATACCTGTACTGTCTAGGTACATTGTTTGTATACCTGTACTGTCTAGGCAATATTTTCTGTTTGTATACCCATAAATCGTCTAGGGTACATTGTTTGTATACCTGTACTGTTCAGGTACATTGTTTGTATGTACCTGTACTGTCTAGGCACATTGTTTGTATACCTGCTTTAATTGGGGTTCAGGGTACATTGGTTTGTATACTCACTGTCTAGTACATTGTTTGTATACCTGGTGTACTGGGGTCTAGGTACATTGTTTGTATACCTGTACTGTCTAGGTACATTGTTTGTATACCTGTGTTCAGGTACATTGTTTGTATACCCGTACTGTCTAGGTACATTGTTTGTATACCTGTACTGTCTAGGTACATTGTTTGTATACCTTACACTGCTCTAGGGTAATATTGTTTGTATCAACACTGTCCAGGTATATTACTTGTATACCCACACTGTCTAGGTACATTGTTTGTATACCTGTACTTGCTCCAGGCGTACATTGTTTGTATACCTGTACTGTCTAGGCACATTGTTTGTATACCCGTACCGTCTAGGTACATTGTTTGTATACCTGTACTGTCTAGGGTAATATTGTTTGCATACCTGTACTGTCTAGGCACATTGTTTGTATACCGTACTGTCTAGGTACATTGTTTGTATACCTACACTGTCTAGGTAATAGTATTGTTTGTATGTACTAACATCAGTTCAGGTACATTGTTTTGTATACCTACACTGTCTAGGTATTATCAAGTTTCTGTATACCTGCCACCTCGTCCACGTACATTGTTTGTATACCTGTACACTTCTCCGGTTCAGGGTGTATATTGTTTGTATACCTACACTGTCCAGGTACATTGTTTGTATACCTGTACCGTCTAGGTAATATTGTTTGTATACTCCACACTGTCCAGGTACATTGCTTGCATACCTGTACTGTCTAGGCATATTGTTTGTATGTACCACACTGTGTCTAGGTACATTGTTTGTATACCTACACTGTGTCTAGGTACATTGTTTGTATACCAAATACTGTCTAGGTATTATTGTTTGTATACTTCCACACTGTCCAGGTACATTGTTTGTATACCTGTACTGTCTTAGGTGATGCTGTTTGTATGTCTACACCGTTCAGGTACATTGTTTGTATACCTGTGTACTGCTCCATAGGTATTACTTCTGTTTGTATACCTTGTACTGTCTAGGTATTACACGGTTTGTATACCTACACTGTCCAGGCACATTGTTTGTATACCTACACTGTTCAGGTACATTGTTTGTATACCCACAATCGTCCAGGTACATTGCTGTTTGTATACCTGGCTAATTGTCTAGGTACATTGCTTCTGTATACCCACACCGTTCAGGTACATTGTTTGTATACCCTTTCGTACCGTTCAGGGTACATTGTTTGTATACCAACACTCTGTGTTCAGGGTACATTGTTTGTACACCTGTACTGTCCAGGGTACACAGTATTTGTATACCCACACTGTCTAGGCACATTGTTTGTATACCTCAGTGTACTGCTCCAGTACATTGCTTCCGGTATACCCGTACTGTCTAGTTACATTGTTTGTATACCCACACTGCTCAGGGGTACATTGTTTCAGAAGCACCAGGCTGTCTAGGCAGTTACTGTTTTTCTGTATACCTACACTGTCTAGGTACATTGCTTCAGGCGTACCAACACCGTCTAGGTAATATTGTTTGTATACCTGTACTGTCCAGGTACATTGTTTGCATACCACACTGTCTAGATACATTGTTTGAAACATAATTAAAAAAATTGCCTTAGGCAGTAATATTGTTTGTATACCTGTACTGTCTAGGTATTATCATTTGTATACCTACACTGTTCAGGGTACATTGTTTGTATACCTGTACTGTCTAGTAATATTTTGTTTGTATACCTACACTGCTCCAGTGCTGGATTGTGTTTGTATACCACTGTTCAGGCACATTGTTTGTATGTACTCCACACCGTCCAGGTACATTGTTTGCATACCTGTACTGTCCAGGTACATTGTGGTTTGTATACCTACACCGTCTAGTACATTTCTGGTTTGTATGTACCTGTACTGTCCAGGTAACATTGTTTGCAAGTACCCAAGCCACCCCAGTACATTGTTTGTATGTACCTGTACTGTCTAGGCACATTGTTTGTATACCTGTACCATTCAGTACATTGTTTGTATACCCACACACTGTTCAGGTACATTGTTTGTGTATACCAACACCGTCTAGGTATGTCAGGTTTGTATACCCACACTGTCTAGGTAATATTGTTTGTATACCCACACTGCTCCAGGTGGTTATTGTTTGTATACCTAGACTGTTCAGGTACATTGTTTGTATACCTGTACTGTCTAGGTACATTGTTTGCTGACTCACACTGTCCAGGGGGTACATTGTTTGTATACCTGTACTGTCTAGGGTACATTGTTTGTATACCTACACTGTCCAGGTACATTATGTTTCTGTATACCCAGAAGGAACTGTCTAGTGCATTGTTTGTATAATCTGTACCGTCTAGGTACATTGTTTGTATACCTGTGCACGTTCAGGTACATTGTTTGTATACCTGTAATTAAGTCTTAGGTACATACTGTATACCTGTACTGTTCAGGGTATTATTGTTTGTGGCTACCCACACTGTCTAGGTACATTGTATGTACCTGTACTGTTCTTCCAGGTACATTGTTTTTGTATACCTGTGTACTGCCTTAGGTACATTGTTTGCATACCTGTACACAGTCTTAGGTATATTGTTTGTATACCTCCCAGCACTGCTCAGGTAGCCATTGTTTGTATACTCCAAAAAAATGTCTTAGGTACATTGTTTGCATACCCAGGTAATCAAACGAAAGTGGTGGCTACTGGTTTGTGAAGCACTTTGGGGTACTTCTACCTCCAGTACATTATTTGTATACCTGTACTGTCTAGGGTACATTGTTTTTGTACACCTGTACTGTCTAGGTACATTGTTTGTATACCTGGTACTGCCTGTGCGACGTTTGCATACCTACACTGCTCCAGTGTAATATTGTTTGTATACCTGTACTGTTCTTTAGGCATATTGTTTGTATACTCCATAAATTGTCTAGGGTACATTTGTTTGTATACCCAGAAATGTTCAGGCACATTGTTTGTATATACTGAAAATTTGCCTGTGGTATATTGCTTTGTATACCAACACTGTCTTAGGTACATTGTTTGTGGTTAAATTTACACTGTTCAGGTACATTGTTTGTATATCACACTGTCTAAAGGATTGTTGTATGACCAAATGTCTGAGTACATTGTTTAGCGACTACACTGGTCTAGGCATATGCTTGTTTGTATACCTACACTGCCTGAGGGGTACACGTTTGTACACCGGCATCAGTCTTAGGTATTGTTTGCATACCAGTACTGTTCAAAGTACAATGTTTGCATCAACACCGTTCAGGGTACATTGTTTGTGAAGCACCCGCTTAATTGTCTAGAAAGTACATTGTTTGTACCCACACCGTTCAGGCAAAATATTGTTTGTATACCCGTACTGTCTGTGGCGATGCTGGTTTGTATACCTGTACCGTTCAGGTAACATTGTCAGGGCAATTCAGCACCGGGTCCGGTGCGTACAGATGTTTGTACCTGTACCTCTGTCTAGCACATTGTTTACACCAAAAAAATGGTCTAGGCATATTGTTTCGTATACCCACACTGTTCAGGGTACATTGTTTGTACACCCACAGACTGTCTAGGTAATATCGTTTGTAAAGGAAATTCGGTACTGTTCAGTATTATCGTTTTCCATTGTTCAGTGCCATTGTTTACCGGTAACACTGTTCTAGTACATTGTTTGTATACCCGCATCGCCAGTAATATCGGTACCCACTGTTCAGTACATTGTTTTGTATACCGCACTGTCTAGGTAATATTGTTTGTATACCTATTGTTGTATACCCAAATGCTCTAGCATTGTTTGTATACCTGTACTGTTCAGGGTTGCTGCCTTCGCTGCTCAGGGTGACGTAGTGAGAGCTTGGCTCTGATGAGCAGATGATCAGTGTCACAGTGGTCTGAGCCACACATGGCATGGATGATGAGGATATCTCGGCATCACCCTTTCTCCGACAATGATGTAGCAATGAGATGCCAGTGTTTGGATCGTGGTGTTACACGAACCCTTGAACTTGTCGGCCTGCCCAAACAAGGTATTGGTATAGTGAGGTGTGCAGCATACTTGCTGAGGAGGAAATGGCCAGATTACACCTTGCCTATTCCATTTCTCCCTAGTGCCCTCGCCAAATGTAAGCATCTCACAACTCTGGCATTGAACTCAAAGGAACACAACCTTATCTTCTCTGGGGATAGAGGTAATTGTCAAGGTCGGCGTCAAAGACCTCTGGTGTCATCCTTCATCCTGTTAGGGTGTAGCACTGATGAAGAAGGCATGACGTGAGGATTCAGTGGGACTCGAAGCATCATGAGGCGTCACAGATCCCACAGACATTTCAGTTAGTCAAGGAGATGCATTGGTGATGGCAAAGTCAACCCCATAAATGCGTTTTTCTCTGCAGCAGGTTTACCTTCCAGAAGAAGGTATAACCAGACCCCATTCTGTGAGTCGACCATCTGGGAGCCCTGAGTCAGTAATGGCTGCTATGTCGATGTTATACCTCGCCAGCTGCCAGTATCCAGAAGGCTCCTGACATTCCATTGCAGCAACCATAAGAGGTTGGATAGTTTTTGTTTTTGTTTTGCTGTTCTTTAGGCAGGTTATGTTTAGGCACCTTTTGTAGCCCCCCTCCAAATGTGGGGTGAGCAAGTGGCTTCAGAGATTTCTTAGGTACAGACAGGACCGGATTGAACTGCTGTCTAGATCCCGTGCATAAACGACCATCTTATCTATGGCGCCAAGTGCAGAGTTGTGACTAGACTCCCCGCAGTCATTCTGCCTTTCTCGTCGCCACTCATCCGCCGCCATATTGACTTTGGGGTATAAGGGTTTGATGATGACATGATGAGGTGATAGCTACACGTGAGTTGATTTATGTGGAGGCGTTACCGCAGAGTGCAATCACACATCTTGATCTCCCTTTTCCTGATCCAGTTGTGCGTGTTGCAACACCGGAGAGAGAGAGTTGCAATGGACTGCCGATAGCCCAGTTTGTTGGGTTTTTGCCTTAATAGCCTGTCCATCAGGCATTGCCTTAGTCCTCTGGTGTAGTCGTTGGGTTCCCATGGTGGTCAACCCTTCCGCCTACACTGCGGCAGGCTTGTTGGAGCTCTGTAAGTATGTCTGCCTGATGCAGGGCCCACTACAGATTTTTCATTCAGGTTTACTCCGTAGCCTTATACCTACCAAGGTTAATCCAAGTCAGTGGGGCGGTGGTTGGTAGAACCCAGGACGTGCACATGCCAGTGGGCCCATGCGCCGTCCCTCTGGGGTCCACTGCTGCCCTGAATCTCCTGTTGGTCTAGCCTGGCTCACGAGGCACCCAGGTTACCGTGTGTTGCCACGAGTAGGCACAGCAGGAGTATTGATAGTGAAGACACTGTGAACTGGCAAGGGAAGACTTATGTAAGGTATTTTCCAGTTCACCACGAGGGCTAGCCAGGCGGTAGCTGAAAGCAGAGGAAGCAAGCAGCTTACACCTAACACTAACCTAATGCTGCCACACTAGCATTGCACCACCCTTTACACACACACACACGTCTGTTATTTGTCTAACATAACACACACACCTGTTACCTGTCTAATATAACACACACACCTGTTACCTGTCTAATATAACACACACACACCTGTTACCTGTCTAACATAACACACACACCTGTTACCTGTCTAACATAACACACACACCTGTTACCTGTCTAACATAACACACACCTGTTACCTGTCTAATATAAACACACACACCTGTTACCTGTCTAATATAACACACACACACCTGTTACCTGTCTAATATAACACACACACCTGTTACCTGTCTAACATAACACACACACCTGTTACTCAAGTCTAACATAACACACACACCTGTTACCTGTCTATAACACACACACCTGTTACCTGTCTAAATAAACACACACACACACACACACACACACACACCTGTTACCTCTAATATAACACACACACACACACACACACACACACACCTGTTACCTCTTAATATAACACACACACACACACACACACACACACACACACACACACACCTGTTACCTCTCTAATATAACACACACACACACACACACACACACACACACCTGTTACCTGTCTAACATAACACACACACCTGTTACCTGTCTAATATAACACACACACACTGTTACCTGTCTAATATAACACACACACACACACACCTGTTACCAATATAACACACACACACACACACACACACACACACACACCTGTTACCTCTCTAATATAGCACACACACACACACACACACACACCTGTTACCTCTATATAAAACACACACACACACACACACCTGTTACCTCTAATATAACACACACACACACACACACACACACCTGTTACCTCTAATATAACACACACACACACACACACACACACCTGTTACTCCTAATATACACACACACCTGTTACCTCTAATATAACACACACACACACACCTGTTACCTCTAATAACACACACACACACACACACACACACACACACACACACACACACACCTGTTACCTCTAATATAACACACACACACACACACACACACACACACACACACACACACACACACACACACACACACACACCTGTTACCTGTCTAATATAACACACACACACACACACACACACACACACACCTGTTACCTCTAATATAACACACACACACACACACACACACACACACACACACACACACACACCTGTTACCTCTACATAACACACACACACACACACACACACACACACACACACCCAGTTACCCCTATAATATAACACACACACACACAGACACACACACACACACACACACACACACACACACACACACACACACCTGTTACCTCTAATATAACACACACACACACACACACACACACACACACACACACACACACACCTGTTACTCTAATATAACACACACACACACACACACCTGTTACCTCTAATATAACAACACACACACACACATACACACACACACCCGTTACCTCTAATATAACACACACACACACACATACACACACACCTGTTACCTCTAATATAACACACACACACACACACACACACACACACCTGTTACCTCTAATATAACACACACACACACACACACACACACACACACACACACACACACACACACACCTGTTACCTCTAATATAACACACACACACACACACACACACACACACACACACCTGTTACTTATAACACACACACACACACACACACACACACACACACACACACACACACACACACACACACACACACACACACACACCTGTTACTTAATATAACACACACACACACACACACACACACACCTGTTACCTCTAATATAACACACACACACACCTGTTACTTATAATATAACACACACACACACACACACACACACACACACACACACACCTGTTACCTCTATAATATAACACACACACACACACACACACACACACACACACACCTGTTACCTCTAATATAACACACACACACACACACACACACACACACACACACCTGTTACCTCTAATATAACACACACACACACACACACACACACACACACACACACACACACACACCTGTACACTCTCTAATATAACACACACACACACCTGTTACCTCTATAATATAACACACACACACACACACACACACACACACACACCTGTTACCTCTAATACAACACACACACACACACACACACACACACACACACACACACACACACACACCCGCCTTCTAATACACACAACACACACACACACACACACACACACACACACACACACACACACACACCTGTTTCTCTCTAATATAACACACACACACACACACACACACACACACACACACACACACACACACACACACACACACACCCATTTCCTCTAATATAACACACACACCCACCCACCCACCCACCCACACCCACACACACACACACACACACACACACACACACCTGTTACCTCTAATATAACACACACACACACACACACACACACACACACACACACACACACACACACACACACACCCTCCTCTAATATAACACACACACACACACACCCTGTTACCTCTCTAATATAACACACACACACACACACCTGTTACCTCTAATATAACACACACACACACACACACACACACACACACACACACACACCTGTTACATCTCTAATATAACACACACACACACACACACACACACACACACACACACACACCTGTTACCTCTAATATAACACACACACACACACACCTTTACCTCTCTAATATAACACACACACACACACACACACACACACACCTGTTACCTCTAATATACACACACACACACCTGTTACTCTCTAATATAACACACACACACACACACACACACACACACACACATACACACACACACACACACACACACCTGTTACCTCTAATATAACACAAAATACATAATTGGGTTCAAAAGATCCGTCAGCATTACAAAAGCTACATAAAATACATAATAAACAACAACATAAATTTAATGAACGACAAACTTAAATAAATGGGATTAATAAATATAAATTACTTATAACACAACAAGTAGATAAAGTGTGACTTATTTATTAATTTTCACAAACCACTGAAACATTTTTTTTTAAATTAATGCTAAAAAGTCTATTTGAATAATTAAAATAACCAAAATGTTAAAATTCTACATGTGGAGAGAGACTCCAGATGCCCAGCACAAGTGATGCTGGTAGACCTATGGAACGTAATGTGTGTGTGTGTGTTGCACACGTGTTGGTGAAATGCTTCTAGTGTGGAAACATTATGTTAGTGCTAAGGTGTAAGCACTCCTGCTTCCTCTCGCTTTCAGCTGCCGCCGCTGGCTAGCCCTCGTGACGAACAGGAAGCAACCTACAAGTCTTCCCTGCCAGTACACAGCCTCCTCACCATCAAGACTCCTGCTGTGCCTCCTCGGCAACACACGGTAACTGGGTGCCTCGTGGGCCCAGGCTAGACCAGCAGGGGATCTCGGAGTAGCAGTGGGCCCCAGACGGATTGCACATAGGCCTACTGGCATGTGACCACGTTCTGGCGCCTACCAACCATTGCCCCACTGCCTTGCAGATTAACCTTGGTAGGTATAAGGCTACGGGAGTAAACACCGAACAAAAAAATCTGTGGTGGAGGCCCGCAACAGGCGAGCATGCTTACAGAGCTCCAACAAGACCCAAAGGCAGTACAAGCGGAAGAAGTGACCACCATGGAAAACCAACGACTACACCGGTGGACGAGGCAATGCCTGATGGACAGGCTACTAAGGCAAAAACCCAAAAACTGGGCTATCGGCAGTCCATTGCAACTCTCTCTCCCCAGTCGTTGCAACACGCATCACTGAATAAGGAAAAAGGAGAGCCAAGATGTATGGTTGCAGCCTCGCGCTCCTGCCTCACCACATAAATCAACTCACGCACAGCCAAACATCCAGCCCATCATACCTCTCATCATCATCAAAACCCTATACCCGAAAAGTCCTATGCGGCCGACGAGTGGCGGCGGGGACAGGCAGAGATGACTGCCGGGGTCTCTAGTCACAACTCTGCACATAGGCGGCACAGATAAGATGGTCGTTTATGCACAGGATCTAGGCAGCAATAGCAATCGGTCCTGTCTCTGCGACTGAGCAGCCCCTGAGCCTCTTCTCACCCCACCGCGGGGAGGGGCTAAGGTGCCTAAACATAGCCTGCAAATCCAACCTGACTGGGCAACCACACCCAGTAGGTCATCCTTATCTTGAAAAACAATCAAATCCTGGATCAACAAAAACAAACTATACACTCTTGTGGCTGCATGGAATGTCAGGGCCTTCTGGATTCTGGCACAAATGAGCGTCCTGAAAGAAAACTGCCCTTGAGGAAAAAAGAGCTGGATAGGTATAACATTGACATAGCAACCAATAGCGGTCAGCTCCAGGCAGAAGGTCAACTTCAAGAAACGGGGGTCTGGCTATACCTTCTTCTGGAAGTGTAAGCCTGATGCAGGAAAACCGCATTTATGGAGTTGGCTTTGCCATCCAAATCATCACACAAGCTAACTGAAATACTATTGGGATCAGCAGCCGAATCATGGCCTTCGAGGTCACTGAATCACTCATCATGCCTTTTCAACGGTGCATATGCCCCAACACTGGGCATGAAGGAGGATATCAGGCGCCTTTATGCCAACCTCGGCAGAGTGCTAACTTCTATCCCCAGAAGAAAGGTTGTGCTCCTGGTGACTTCAATGCAAGAGTTGGCAAAGATATACATTGGCAGGAACCATAGGAGAAATGGACTAAGCAAGTGTAATCCCAACGGCCTACTCCTCCCTCAACAAGTGTGCTGCACACAACCTCACTATCACCAATACCTTGTTTAGGCAGGCCGACAAGTTCAAAAGATTCGTGGTGGCATACGATCCAAACACTGGCATCTCACTAACGACATCATTGTGAGAGAAAGAGATAGCCGAGATATCCTCATCGTGCCATGTGTGGCTCAGACCACTGTGACACTGATCATCGACTTGTCAGAGCCAAGCTCTCCTTTACATCACCCTAAAACAGCCGAAGGCAGTGACACTCCAGAAGAGTTTTTAACACTATGCGTCTGGAGGATCCAGAAGGTAACACATGCTCAGAGGGGCCTCAATCGGCCAGATTGAAAGAATACACCAGGACTGGTTTGATGAAAATGATCTGGCAATCAATGTACTCATCGATGATAAACATACTGCTTTTTACTGACTGTCAAGAACAACCTTAGTCTCGGGCCAGTTGATACCTTCCGCAGGAAAGCGCAACCCAGCGAGAACACCACAATCTAAACAATGACTAGTTTAAAAATATGGCATGTTAAACATTAAAAATTGCATATCAGCACAAGATGACCGAATTTTCACTCCACTGAAACATTTTATGGGCCAATCACTCGTGGCACAGACCCCCCGCTCATCCGATGGTAACTTCGCATTAAAGATGATGAAGGCCTTCTTCAGTGCTGGAAAGAGCACTACCATTCACTGCCCAACCGGCACCGATGTGGATGTCCTTACTACCCAGCAGGTCCCTCAGCATCAGAACTGACTCACCTTAGCTATCTTTCATCCCTGGATGAGGAGTAGCTACTGCCATCAAACAGATGAACAACAAAGCCTCAGGGCTCCAGTGGAATCTAGCCAAGGTGTAGAAGCAGGAGGACCTCTGCTTACCAGCCGTCTCCACTCTCCTGGAGAACAGATGGGAAGTAGGAAATCCCCCAAGCAAAAGATGCCTGCATTGTCAATATTTATAAGAACAAGGAGACCAGTCAGACTGTGGCAACTCAGTGGAATCTCACTGCTCTCCGTAGCTGGCAAGATTATGGAAGTCTCTAAACAGATTTCTTCCTGAGGCGGAAAACTTCTCCAGAATCTCAATGTGGCTTTCGACCATCACGTGGCACCACTGGCATGATCTTTGTTGCTCGCCAGATTCAGGAAAAGTGCAGAGAACAGCGTTGTGGCTGTGCATGGCTTTCATCGACCTAACCAAGACCTTTGACTCGGTCAACTAGTGAAGCCCTCTGGTGGACCCTCAACCGTTTTGGCTGCCCACAAATTCAGAGCCATTGTGAGCAACTTCACATGGCATGAACAGCGTGTTCTGTTCGCGGCACCCAGTCTGAGTTCTTCCCCATCCAAATGGGGTTAAACAAGGATGTGTACTGGCACCAACTTTCTATTCCATTTTCTTGGCTGCCTTCCTTACACGTGCCAGTGGCAATTTGCGGCGGTGAACATCGAATACCGGTGAAGGGTCTTTTTCAACATAAGACGGCAATCCAGGCAATAACAAAGGTGTGGCTTGCTTCCATTACTGAGGTTCAATATGCAGACGACCTCACCTTATTTGCTCACTGAACCACGACCTACAGGAGATCTGAACACCTACGAATCGTATGCACACTTCAGCCATCCAGCTTAACGGTACTACCCTCTCTAATGTTACCCGCTTTACGTTATCTAGGCTCCCACCTGTCCACCTCTAGGACATCGATGAAGAGATTCAGCATAGATCAATGTGTATCTCAAGCCTTTGGCAGAATACAAAACCATGTCTTCAGCTGTAGAGAGCTGAAATTATCTTCAAAGTTAACGTATATCGAGCAGTGGTCCTCACCCTGCTCATCAGGATGCTGGGAAGAGAAGAGACAAATGCCAGTGGTATTCTTGCTGACACCAACTGTAGGGTACGAGCTACCGTATCCGCGGGTATCAGGCGCTGCCGCCCCTCCGCACTAGATGCCCAGCCTCGTAACACGCGCTGTGATCGACTCTGCCGGTCTGTATCGGCCTCTTTTGATCACCTCAGACCTCACCAACCTTGTGACATCATAATAACTTATATCATTGTATCACCACAGCTGGATGATCGTCATACTCGATCCGAGTGACAGCAAAATCATAATGGTAGTAGTAGTAGTAGTAGTAGGTAATAAAATGGTGGCGAAGGTATGGCTATTGGGGGAGGCTGGAGGCCACAATAAAAAAAGAAAAGAAAAAAGTAGTAGTAGTAGTAGTAGTAGTAGTAGTAGTAGTAGTAGTGAGTGTGTGTGTGTGTGTGTGTGTGTGTGTGTTGGTAATTCATACACACAATACTCACATGATAGTTGGTGTGGTAGTGTGGGGGTAGTTGAGAAGGACCATTCTAGCTTGAACTAGAGATCACACACTCTTGGTTTCTTCTGTGTTGTCAGTAATTCACTATATCACTTCAATATAACACCCGCAATGTATAAAGCGTTAACAAATCACAGTTTACAAAAGGTTTTGACTAAGCTCTTGATAAACTAAGTCTTACAAACACAGTATATAAACACTCCGGTCCTCAGTAAACTTAACTATGTAAATATTTCGAACTTCAACGTACAGTTACAAAATTGGTATTAAATTATTATATATTAAATTATTATATTATTTTATCATAATTTTTTTTTTACAACTGAGGTTTTTTTGATTCTTGTGTGGACTGCCACTGTGGGGGAGACATCAAACTGTACTGTATACACTTTAAATATAACCAAGATATTTAATTACAGGCCCACCCCACCGCCCCCCAAAACACGAAATTGTGATACATACGAACTGAAATATTTTAACGAGTCAATTAGATTTACGACAGTTGATAAGTTAAAATATTTATATATTTTTTACACCATAATAAGTTCCATATATTATTGATAATGACGCATGGTAGACAGGAGATGGTGTATGGTAGACAGGTGATGGTGTATGGTAGACAGGTGATGGTGTATGGTAGACAGGTGATGGTGTATGGTAGACAGGTGATGGTGTATGGTAGACAGGTGATGTGTATGGTAGACAGGTGATGGTGTATGGTAGACAGGAGATGGTGTATGGTAGACAGGAGATGGTGTATGGTAGACAGGTGATGTGTATGGTAGACAGGTGATGGTGTATGGTAGACAGGAGATGGTGTATGGTAGACAGGAGATGGTGTATGGTAGACAGGAGATGGTGTATGGTAGACAGGTGATGTGTATGGTAGACAGGAGATGGTGTATGGTAGATAAGTGATGGTGTATGGTAGACAGGTGATGGTGTATGGTAGACAGGAGATGGTGTATGGTAGACAGGAGATGGTGTATGGTAGACAGGTGATGGTGTATGGTAGACAGGTGATGGTGTATGGTAGACAGGAGATGGTGTATGGTAGACAGGAGATGGTGTATGGTAGATAGTGGTGTATGGTAGACAGGTGATGGTGTATGGTGACAGGGAGATGGTGTATGGTAGACAGGTGATGGTGTATGGTAGACAGGTGATGTGTATGGTAGACAGGTGATGGTGTATGTAGACGGAGATGGTGTATGATAGGCAGAGATGGTGATGGTGACAGGTGATGTGTATGGTAGACAGGTGATGGTGTATGTGTAGACAGAGATGGTGTATGGTAGACAGGAGATGGTGTATGGTAGACAGGGGAGATAGTGGTAGACAGGTGATGTGTATATGGTAGACAGGAGATGGTGTGTATGAACAGGTGATGGTGTATGGTAGACAGGTGATGGTGTATGGTAAACAGGAGATGGTGTATGTTAGACAGGTGATGGTGTATGGTAGACAAGTGATGGTGTATGGTAGACAGGTGATGGTGTATGGTAGACAGGTGATGGTGTATGATAGACAGGTGATGGTGTATGGTAGACAGGTGATGGTGTATGGTAGACAAGTGATGGTGTATGGTAGACAAGTGATGGTGTATGGTAGACAGGTGATGGTGTATGGTAGACAGGTGATGGTGTATGGTAGACAGGTGATGGTGTATGGTAGACAGGTGTGCACCACCACCACCACACACTTATGATAACACCACCACCACACACCATGATAACACCACCACACACCCATGATAACACCACCACCACCCACACACCCATGATAACACCACCACCCACACACCCATAAAAACACCACCACCACCACACACCCATAATAACACACCACCACACACCCATGATAACACCACCACCACCACACACCCATGATAACACCACCCACCACACACCCATGATAACACCACCACCACCACACACCCATGATAACACCACCACCACCACACACCCACGTAACACCACCACACCACACACCCATGATAACACCACCACCACCACACACACCCATGATAACACCACCCACCACCACACACCCATGATAACACCACCCACCACCACACCATGATAACACCACCACCACCACACACCCATGATAACACCACCACCACCACACCCATGATAACACCACCACCACCACACACACCCATGATAACACCACCACCACCACACACCCATGATAACACCACACCACCACACACCATGATAACACCACCACCACCACACACCATAATAACACCACCACCACCACACACCCATGATACACCACCACACACCTTCAATATGACAATTATATATATATATATATATATATATATATATATATATATATATATATATATATATATATATATATATATATATATATATATATATAATTTTTTTTTCTGATAAACTTCCTCCGTGCTCCTGTTTGAAATAATTAATGTATGTATCTTTATATAATTTAGCTAAATATCTTTCTCGTCAGAAACGATCATCCCAACGATTATGAATAAACTCATTTATAAGATTAGATAAATATTTGTAATATTAGAGAGATGTTAGTGAGATAAGAAATATATTAGTGAGGTACGATAAATATTATTGAGGTAAGAGAGATATTTATTAGTGAGATAAGAGATATATTAGTGAGAGTGGAGATATATTTGTGAGATATCTCCTATAGGGTGTATCACACACACGCACACACACACACACACAGTGAGACAAGACGTGTCCTGTAGGCACTCCTAATTGGCAGCAAGGCCAAGTCTGTTTGGCCCCGCCCCGCCCCGCCCCGCCCCTACTATATCCTAACTCCTTACCAACCTCACTACACCGGGTTTTATCAGCAAAACATTCAAGTGATCAGTGCAATGATTGGCTAGCAAACAGTGGACCAATAGTTTATTACGAGGACAAACACAAATACAAGCGTGATTCACAGCAGTGTAATACCAGACCGTGGGCAGTTTGTCGGTCACCTTCATAGTGCCAGTGACAAGGACCACCGCGGTTTTTACATCAACCGTGGGTTAGGAGCCAGAGACAAGGACTCGCAGTGTTTACGACTAGACATATATTAACAGATGTCTACCAGTGTCAATGGCCCTCAAAGTGCCGCCATTGCGGTTATTGCCACCACGGACAAACACTTTTCGTCCGTCCACAACAACAGATATCATGAGTGACTTACTCCAGGTGTGCCCTGTACAATCTAAAGCGCGATGACAGATATCTTGATAGCAGTGTTATTGCGCGGCTTAAATCACTGAACATATCCCATGCTTACAGCAGTAGACAAGGACGTGATAAACAGAAGCCCATTAGGACCATCACCTCTACTAGAAAACCAGACAAACTACTCCTGACAGACTGTACCAAAACACTGAAAGTCCCTGAATATGGTTCGTCATTTCCTTAGCTATTAAATTTGACGAACTGGCAACTACAGTCCTGTCAGTCGCTGCCAACGTCGTTGACATCAATTCTTTCATCCTCTTCGTTCACATGGACGTGGAGGGGGCGTTGCCCTCTTCTGTCAATATGAACTACGCCCGTCACGCCTGGAAGTTTTAGTCCCAGCTGATACGGAGGCATTATGGGTACGTGAGGTGCTACGTGCCCACCCGTGCCACACTGTTTCTATCATATAATGTGTGGCATACCACCCGCCTCGCTCACCCACCAGAGACACTCTAATCAATCATCTCATTAACACCTCAGACCACCTCAGAGTTAGGTACCCATGTGCCAAGCTAGTACTATGCGGGGATTATAACAAAATTGACACCACTAATATCCAGAACCAGCTGCTACAATCACAAGCTGTGAACTTCCCCAGACACGGTCAAAATACCCTTGACCTTATCTTAACAGGCTTAGCGGACCACCTGTCAGTGTTCTGGTCTCCAGCTCCCACTACCAGCCAAATACAGAGACCCTATATGAAGACCTGACTCTACAGTGCGTCTCTTCGGGCAGTGGATAGTTCACCATCCCTGGACTGAAGTACTTAGTGTGGATGACGTGGAATCCAAATGGATAAATTATACCCACACCACGACGGAAACTCACCACCACTTCTTCCCCGAAAAGTTCGTCAGATCACGCCCAGCTGACTTGCCCTGGATCACACCTCGGATCAAAAAACTTATGCTACAGAGAGACAGCACCTTATATCTCAATGACCACAACCACTACAGGTCCCATCTCAACCATGTTATCCGCGAAATACACACTGCAAAGAAGTCCCACCACCCAGCCAAGTTGCAACACCTGAAGCAGACCAACATCAGTCAGTGGTACGGTAAGCTTAAAGAACTCTCTGGACTAAGCAATAAGAAACATCCCCTCACCTCCCTTCGTCATCTCACTTATGGTGACGCAGCTGAGCAATCAAACAATTATTTCGCAACTATATACCAGACGCTTCCCTGCTTGACGCAACCAGTCTCCCTGTTTACCTACCAGTTCCTTTTCCCACTGACTTGGTGGAAGAATTTGAAGTAGCAAAACATCTGGACAAACTGAAGTTAAGGCGCTCCACCACCCCCATTGACTTAACAATGAAACTCTACAAGGAGTTCTCCCCGGAACTAGCTAAGCCCTCTCTGCTCCATCATCAATGTTTCCCTCAGGCAAGAAAGATGCCCAGCTGACTGGAAGACCTCATATGTGTCACCAGTGCCCAAGTCAGCCAGACCACAATCCTTAAATGAGCTACGACCCATTGCCATCACCCCAATACCCAGCTTAATCTGCGAAAGTTTAGTGTTTGACTGGACTTATGGTGATATTGCAAGAGCCACAGATCCTCAGCAATTTGGCAATATGAAAACTTCCTCCACCACTCACTGTCTTGCCAGCTTTCTCGACTACATATACCACCATCTGGAAAAGCGAAAGACATCTGTGGCTGTCGCCTTCATTGACTTCACCAAAGCATTTGACCTAGTCGACCAAAATTTGATCATTAACAAAGCGATCAACCACGGGTTTCAGAGAAGTCTTATACCATGGCTTACAGACTTCCTTAGTGACCATCGCCAAGCCGTACGCTTCCGAGGAGCTCTCCACTTTTCAGATACTCACTTGTGGAATATCCCATGGCACCATGATGGGACTAATCTGCTTCCTTATGCTTAGCAATGATGCCCAAAGAGAATCCTCTTCTCGCTGGAAATATGTCGACGACTCCACCATTGGGATCAGTGTCAGCAACTTGGCTCCCTACTACACCGCCCTCCAGGATTTATTGAAGTCTTCAAAATTGGGCCACCAACAACCACGTCACCATCAACCATACTAAGACCATGGTTATGTACACTAACCTCTCCTCCGACCTTGTCCCACCTCGCTCCATTACTTTGGGCCCCAACACACTCCTTCTTTTCCTCCTCTCTTCCGACCTGATAACTCTATAGCCAACTCTCCCCCTGACATCCAATCTCTTTGGCACCTTATTTTCCTCTAACTCCACCTTAGACGATTCCAACTCTGTCCCTCCTACCCCTGCTCCTCCTACTGAGCCTATGCACTTTCCTATAATCTCCACTCGTAGGGTTGCTGGTGTGTTATCCAGGTTGGGTGTGAGTAAGGAGCATGAACCGGACGGAATACCCCTCGTGTTCTGAGAGTGTGCTGAAGTTCTGGCGCCTGTGCTTGCTCGCCTCTTTTCCCTTTGCCTCAAAACACAAAATTTCTTTCTTCTTGGAAACATGCCTTGGTTCAGCCCATCACGAAGAAGGGTGACCATTCTAATACCTCTAACTATCGCCCCATTGCCCTCACTTCATCCCTCTCTAAGATTTTCGAAACTATCTTAAACTCCCATTTTCTCCGTCACCTTGAACGCAATTTTCTTTTGTCGCATCACCAGTATGGCTTTCGCCAGGCGAGATCTACTGATGATCTACTCTCCTTCTGCACCCATCTTTGGCCATCCTCTCTTTGGGAGTATAGGGAAACTTTCGTCGTGGCCCTCGACAACTCCAAAGCATTTGCCAGGGTGTGGCACAAGTCTTTGCATTCTAAACTTCCCTCTTAGGGTTTCTCTCCTCCACTTTATTCCCTAATCTCTAGTTTCCTTGAGAAAAGATCCATGGCATTTGTTGTCGAGGGATCGATCTTTCGCTCTTTCTCTCTCAATAGCGGTGTCCCACGGGGTTCTGTTCTTTCACCTACTATCTTCCTTCTTTTTATCAATGATTTACTTCACACTACAACTAATTCTATCCATTCTTACGTTGATGATTCTACTCTTTACTCGTCTTCACATTTTCCCCTCCCCCCCTAACTTTCAAACTAGATAAGTTTCTGGAGCTGATATCATTATATCTTTCAATGCGAATCTATGCAGCATCTCCGAATGGGGAGGTAGAAACTTGGTTAGATTCAATAGTATTAACACTCAGTATTTACCAATCATATTTCAGGACACTATCAATCTGCCAAATTCTAAAATCGATATGCTAGGCCTCACCAGTTCCTCTAAAATGTCATGGAAGCCACACAACTGGGAATGCTGTACAGATGCCGTAGTTACTTCACTCCTGAGTAGTTGCTTCAAGTATATAAGGAATTCACTCGTCCTAGCTCGGAGTACTACTCTCATATCTGGGGTGGCTCTTCTTCTGTCCAACTGTTAGATAGGGCGGAATCAAAGGCATTTCGTCTTATTAACTCTCCTCCTAACGTTGACAATCTTTCTTCCCTTTCTCTTCGCCGGAATGTTGCTTCACTCTCTGTCTTTTACAGGTACTTTAACGGGTAATGTTCGGTGGATTTGGCATCCTGTGTAACGCCAGCAAGGCCGTGGTCTCGTAACACACGTCTTGCCTGCGGTGCCTACCATTTCTCTGTGGATGTCGGTCACACTAGAATAACCCGTTATAGTACACCCTTCTTTCCTCACACACCCTAGCTGTGGAATGTTCTGCTTTCTTCTTTTTTTCCACACTCATACAATCTGTCTCACTTTAAAAAGCTGGTTTTCTGGCATCTTGGTGGTGTAGATTAATAAAACCTTTTCCTTTTCTATTTTTAATTTGTTTTTATTATATTTTTTTCGCCCCTTAGGCCCCGATGTGGGTCGATGACCTGTGCCCGGGTAGGCTATTCTCCATTAAAAAGAAAAAAAAAGAACTCCAGGTTGTGGCCTCCACTAAGCTTCTCGACGTCACTATAGATAAGAAACTAAATTGAAAAACACACGCCAGTACAATTGTCAAATCCTCCAGTTTTCGTCTCCACCTCCTTCGCTGAATCAAGTCCCTCGGAGTTCCTGCGCCCAAACTTTTCAGTGTTTACTCAATATTCATACTTTTCAAGCACACCTATGCCTCCCCTGCCTGATCTTCCTCCCTAAATGCCATACAATGGAAACACCTAGAAAAAGTGCAAGATTAATCTATCCCATTCCTACTCCACATATCAAGAAGTACTCAACATACTGACCCTCTCGGCTCTCTCTGACCATCACCACGACGTTATCTGCAAAATTGATGAGAAGCTTCTGCACCATCCTCGGCACCGGCTCCTACTTCCACCCGAGATCCCTCATCAGCAAATTGCTGTTCGACACCGCAACCGCATCCAGCCCATACGAGCACGTACTGATCGCTATGTGGTCAGCCTAATCCTAACCATTGTAAAAAAATATCAACTCGTAATCAAGCAGCGTTTTCACTCCCAGCCAATCTTACCTTTTTGCACTGTCAATATGTTGAAATGCCCTGTAGTATAACCTTATCCCCACCCTGTTATTATATATCATATATATATCACGTATGTTACTTTTATATATTTTTCTTCAATCAAGTGACTCATTCCCAAATTATGTAAATGTATATTTTCAGCCTTCCTGCTGCCATGCTCTTTCAATAACCCGCTTATTATTATTATTATTATTATTATTATTATTATTATTATTATTATTACCACCCAGCAGGGTGGGGTACTGTGACACCACCCCACACCACCAGGTGTCCCCATAATCACGTGTAGACCTTCATATCAACACTGGGGACGAGTTACTGCACCACGTGAACACCACACCACTCGGTGTCCCCATGACGAGTCCAGGCACGGACCATCAACTGTAAACTAAAATAATTTGTATGCTCAATCATTGTTCCTTCTCCTTTCAGTAATGAAAGCTTTTGCTAAACGACCCACCCACCCCATGTGTTTGTATGTAATAGGTCATTTTTGTTCAACGTATATTTTGAGCCTTCTGGCTGCAGAACCTTTTCAATAAACCGTTAATTATTATAATTATAATTAAGATTATATTTATAATTATAATTATATTGTTGTTATTGTTGTTGTTATTATTGTTGTTTTGTTTTTATTTTTTATTTTTATTTTTATTTTTATTTTTTATTTTTTTTTTTTTTTATTATTATTTTATTATTATTATTTAATTTTATTATTTTTTTATTTTTATTTTTATTTTTTATTTTATTTTTTATTTTTATTATTTTATTATTTTTATTTTTATTATTATTTTTATTATTTTTATTTTTTATTTTCAACTATTTTTTATTTTATTTTATCATCATCATCATCATCATCACCATCACCATCACCATCATTTTTATTTTTTATTTTATTTTTATTTATTTATTTATTTTTTTTTTTTTTTTTTTTTTATTATTATTATTTTTTAATTATTATTTTATTATTTTATTATTTTATTATTATTATTATTATTATTATTATTATTATTATTGTATTATTATCATTATTATCACTATTATCATTATTATCATTATCATTATTATCATTATCATTATCATTATCATCATTATCATTATCATTATTATTATTATCATTATTATTATTATCATTATTATTATTATCATCATTATTATCATTATTATTATCATCATTATTATTATCATCATTATTATTATCATTATTATTATCATCATCATCACTATCATATCATTATCATTATCATTATCATCATCATCATTATCATTATTATCATTATCATTATCATCATTATCATTATCATTATTATCATCATTATCATTATCATTATTATCATCATTATCATTATCATCATTATCATTATCATCATTATCATTATCATTATCATTATCATCATTATCATCATTATCATTATCATCATCATCATTATCATTATCATTATCATCATTATCATTATCATCATTATCATTATCATCATTATCATCATTATCATATATCATCATTATCATCATCATTATCATCATTATCATCATCATTATCATCATCATCATCATCATTATTTATACCCCTCCTTCCTCTCTCTTCCTAGTTCCTTCATTTCCTCACTTTCTCCAACCCCTCCACTGCTTCAATCCTTCCTCCTCCTCTCTCTCTCAGTCCCTTCATGAATTTCAACCTTCCTCCTTCTCTCACTCCCAACCTAACTCACTCACTGCCTAGCTTTCCCTCACTCTTCTTTCCTCTTTCTTTTCCTTCTCCTCTTCTTCTTCCCTCCTTCAACTCACTCCACTCCTCCTCCCCACTCCTCCATTACTAATTCCTCTCTCTCCCCCCTCCCCCACTCCCTCCTCCTCCCTCCCTCAACCAACTATTCCACTTCCTTCTTTCCCTCCCTCCCTATTTCTCTCCCTCCTCCGCACCCCCCGTCCCCTTCCTCTTTCCACCCTCCACAAAAATCCGTCTTACAATATAATGAAAGATGACTCGTGTCTCTCTCAAATTAGACAAATAACAAGTTGTCTTTAAGGTGACTCTAATCACCTCGTTGACTTACTACCGCTGGGATGGGAGTAACTAGCATGTCAACTACTCATATCCGTACTAACAAGCGAAGGCAACGACGTAAATTACGGGTTCACAAATCACCAAGTTGATTTTGTTGAAGGGACTTATTACTGGAATTAGATTTTCTTAGAAGAAAGAAAACGTATGTCATATATAATTAGACTTAAGGATGG
>NW_024748961.1:0-5761 GCF_018991925.1 Homarus americanus
ATTGTTGTCAGTAATAAATTAATAATTGTTAGACTAAGAGGCGAGTGACGTAGCTCTTAACATGGCCACAATTAAGTGTGGTGGTTGGCAGTGAACTGTGTAGGAGGACAATGACTTATCATAATAACAATAGACAACAATGCAACTATTATCACTGTGAAGAATGAGTCGGTAATGCTCCATTGTGCAATATGAAAGTGAATAATAAAACATTTTTAAACTATGAATATTGTTAATAAAGGCAAGCAGTATGTATCATTTGTGGGGAAATTACTGGAAGCAAAAACTAAATGTCATTCGTAATTGACTTAAAAAACGCAAAAGTTATTTGTTGGCCTTTAATATAACTTTAATATAGGAGCTTTATGTGCCACTTTTTCCTCTCATTGCTTCCACACCAGTTGAGGACCAGAGAACAATGGTTAGGTTTACGGTATTGTACTGTATGTTAGGACAACTTTTGGTAGTGTCCCACACGAGAGATTAGTAAGCAAACTACTATCACATGGGGCCAGGGGAGAAATCCTAATATGAATTAGTGCTTGATTAATGGACAGGACACATAGGGACAGCATGAACGGTACAAATTCTAAATGGGGGGAATGTTAGGTTGTGCTCCTTAGTGCTCACCCATAATGTCGTTGCCCATAAATGGCATCACTATTGGAGTAGAGCCCGAAATAAGGGAATTTGCTGAGGATAATAAACCAGGGCGTATAATTATTTGAGAGCAAGACTCGGGAAGACTGTAGGAAGACCTAAATAAACTTTTAGAATGGACAAAAGAGGGAAATGCAGAGTCATATAGACAGATGTGCAGTTACTAACTGGAAAAAGTAAATTGGGGAAGTAACTATCAGGTCAATAACGTGGAAAGAGAGAACTCTGGATAATAAGCAAAAATGTAATACAGTATTATACATGGAAAAATAAGGCTGTTAGAATATTAGGTGTTATATTTGAGAGCGTTAGTGAGACGTCTCCCGGATTCTGGAGTTCACTTCTGATCATGTTATTAAAGCACGAACATAAATGCTCTTTAAAAAAATCAGAGAAGGGTGACACAGTTAACACCGAGAATTGGGACCCTTCCATATTGAGACGTAGAATGAGAGGCGATACGATCATAGTTTATAGATAAAAGATGCATGAGTGACCAAGACACCTACTGCTGTGTCCTTTATCCTTATGTTCTGAGGAAAAAGGATGATTCTTATGTATGTATATGGGCGCCATGACACCAGTCAACGAACAACCTGCCACAATAATATGATATACTGATTAATTACTTATGTTTCACCAAGAATTAAATGTAGAACGTTCCTTGACACACTGATTAAACGAAGATCATTGAGTCATGATGGAGAAAGTTGCTGTGTCCGCCTTCTTAATACTATATTGAACTTCACCAATTATCACTGTAAGGGTGGTAACGAGCAGGATGATTGTTTGCCGCCCGTTTGCTTGTTCGCGTCCTCCACTTGGGGTGGGGGGGGTAGACTGAGGTGAGAAGGTCTTTTCTGCCTCGTGATACAGGCAGACACTACCCAGGTAGCAAACCAGATACACCTCCCGCTGCTAGTCCAAATTCTGGTTGTGTTCTCATCAAAGGCTCTGGACTCGTGGGCTGTTTCCCAGACCTTCACAAATCGACTGTCAATCTCTGGACACCTAACCCAACGACTACCGCTGCTGCCACGTCATCGCCAGTTCCTCTCCACCGTCTGTGCCCTGGTGTTTCTTCTGCTGTAGCAAGACATCGGTAGCCATCGCTCGAGTGAGGAAGCCTGACTTGACCATCCCAAGGGCCGCTGCCGTAGGGTATATCTGTTCATTGTTTGATTCCATTTATTGTTTGATTCCATTAATTGTTTGACTCCATTAATTGTTTGATTCCTTTAATTGTTTGACTCCATTAATTGTTTGATTCCATTAATTGTTTGACTCCATTAATTGTTTGATTCCATTAATTGTTTGACTCCTGTAATTGATATTTGATGTTTGTTTGAGTGGTGTCAGAGTTTTGTGTTATTTTTATTGTAAAGAGATGTCAATCTCGAACCGTTGTTTGTTATCCCTCGGAAAACCTTGGTTCTTGACTTTCCTCCTGATTAGGCTGGTAAGGGATTTTTATCCCTAAGTCCCAGGCCTTTACAATCACTGGGCTATAAGTAACGCGGTGCCCTGATTCTGATACATGACTTCCACTTATATAAATAATGAACCCACTGATTTCTACTTTTGAGCCCCCCTGTACTAAACCGAGTTGGTCAACTTTACTCATAGATAATTATCCATCTTGATCCTCGATCTATCTTGAAAACTAAATTAAGTTCTCCAACTACATAATTATGTTCTGCCAAATGATCAGTTTATAACAGAACGATACTGAAGCTAACCTCTTACATCAATCCCTTTAACCTGTGTAAAAAATAGAGAAATTTTAGTAGTGCCAACAGTGTCAGGGGTGTCAACAGTGTCAGAGGTGCCAACAGTGTCAGGGGTGTCAACAGTGTCAGAGGTGCCAACAGTGTCAGGGGTGTCAACAGTGTCAGAGGTGCCAACAGTGTCAGGGGTGTCAACAGTGTCAGGGGTGCCAACAGTGTTAGTAGTGCCAACAAAGTCAGGGCGTCAACAGGGTTAGGAGTGCCAACAGTGTCAAGGGTGTCAACAGTGCCATCAGTGTCAGGGGTGCCAACGGTGTCAGGGGCACCAACAGTGTCAAGGGTGCCAACAGTATCAGTAGTGCCAACAGTGTCAGGGGTACTGCTACGAGTGTTGGAATAAGAACCAATGAATAGATTACTGGTCGAATGATTCATTGTGTGGACACTGAAACAGTTAAAATTTAGATATTATAAGTTATATTTGAATGTAGTAACATTAGTTTCGATGTGTTTAGTGAAACAAAGTAATATTTATTGTTATTAGTCTCTAATACTAATGAATGGGCGAGTGCTCGATATTTATTCGCGGATTCGCAACGTGAACGTCTTTCGTTTATGACGTCATTTCCGTCCACCTCTGGTCGCTTGGGTTTACCGCTCACAGCCGGGTGTATTGGGCTGGTCGTCATAAGATAAGTATCTCCTCTCCTATTGTATATTTCTCGTGGTATAACGTGTAAACCTTCCTCGACTTGTAAGAACACCAAGTATTATATAGTGATTTATATGTGAGATTGTGGGTAGCCATATTTCAGAAATCCACTGTAAAATAATTTACTTTATGAGTTACGTGTGTTGGATAACCTCGTTGTCTACGGGAGTTTGTTAAGTGTTTAGTCATTACTTTTATCATTATTATTTTGTCACTTGTTTGATCAGGTTTATTTTCTTTGTTTTATTTTTGTACAAAACTGATCTATTTATTTTTTGTGTGATAATATATGTAATTAAATGTCCTTCACGATTTTCAATATAGCCCATAGTAATGAGGTGATGACTTTGGTGGGCTCTATTGCCTGGGCCTTCGATACAAAGATAACCATAATGATAGTTAACTCAACTTTAAGAATAATACAGAGTGAAGTTGGATTTGAATTGCTTTGTTACAACCTAAGAGGCCAAGGTAGTAACAGGTACCAACGGTGTCAGGGGTACCAACGGTGTCTGGGGTGCCAACAGTGTCAGGGGTGCCAACAGTGTCAGGGGTGCCAACAGTGTCAGGGGTGCCAATAGTGTCAGGGGTACAATAGTGTCAGGGGTTAACAGTGTCAGGGGTACAACATGTCAGGGGTGCCAATAGTGTCAGGGGTACAACAGTGTCAGGGGTGCTGAAGAGTTGGTGGGAGTGCCACAGCCAGGGGTACAACAGTGTCAGGGTGCCAATAGTGTCAGGGGTACAACAGTGTCAGGGGTGCCAACAGTGTCAGGGGGGTGCCAATAGTGTCAGGGGTACAACAGTGTCAGGGGTGCCAATAGTGTCAGGGGTACAACAGTGTCAGGGGTGCCAACAGTTTCAGGGGTGCCAATAGTGTCAGGGGGTACAACAGTGTCAGGGGTGCCAATAGTGTCAGGGGTACAACAGTGTCAGGGGTGCCAATAGTGTCAGTGCCAATAGTGTCAGGGGTACAACATGTCAGGGGTGCCAGAAAATGGGTACAACAGTGTCAGGGGTGCCAATTAAAACAGGGGGCACAATGAGTGTCAGTACAATAGTGTCAGTACAATGAAAATAGGGGTACAAAGAAAAACAGGGGTGCCAAGAAGCCAGGGGTACAATAGTGCGTCAGGTGCCACAGCGTCAGGGTGCCAATAGTGTCAGGGTGCCAATAGTGTCAGGGGTACAACAGTGTCAGGGGTGCCACAGTGTCAGGGGCACAACAGTGTCAGGGATGCACAGTGTCAGGTGCCAATAGTGTCAGGGGTACAATATGTCAAAATAATAGTGTCAGGGTGCCAATAGTGTCGGGGGGCAACAAATATGTCGTTAACAGTGTCAGGGGTACAACAGTGCCGGGGTTAATAGTGTCAGGGGTACAACAGTGTCAGGGGTGCCAATAGTGTCAAAAACAGTGGTGCAACAGTGTCAGGGGTGCCAATAGTGTCAGGGGTGCCAATAGTGTCAGGGGTACAACAGTGTCAGGGGTGCCAACAATGATAAGGGAGTTTGCTTCGATCTTACGTTTATACAATTTTATCACTATACTGACTGTGTGTGAGGCTGAATGTGCTGTACACTCACACAACTGATGATGATAAAAGTTTTACTCTGCCACGAAAGGTCTTCATGAGAGATAACTATCCTGATTTGACAACTGCCGGACACATCACGTAAACGCGGTACCGTGCCATTTTTCTAATTAAACAAAAACTATTTGTTTAATTAAAAAACAAGTATGACTATAAGTATCCCATGTGTTGAGGCTGGCAATCATTAACATATAACTCCAAACTATTTTTTCATTGAGGTTTTTTATGATGGAAACAACAGTCAAAATCTATTTTGGACTTCTATAAAACATGCATGATGAAGTACTGTAGGGGTGACCTGGTTCACTATAAGTGAGTTAGCACAGACCACAACACCTAGAGTACTGTAGGGGTGACCTGGTTCACTATAAGTGAGTCAGTGCAGACCACAACACCTAGAGTACTGTAGGGGTGACCTGGTTCACTATAAGTGAGTCAGTACAGACCACAACAGCCAGAGTACTGTAGGGGTGACCTGGTTCACTATAAGTGAGTCAGTACAGACCACAACAGCCAGAGTACTGTAGGGGTGACCTGGTTCACTATAAGTGAGTTAGTACAGACCACAACAGCCAGAGTACTGTAGGGGTGACCTGGTTCACTATAAGTGAGTCAGTACAGACCACAACACCTAGAGTACTGTAGGGGTGACCTGGTTCACTATAAGTGAGTCAGTACAGACCACAACAGCCAGAGTACTGTAGGGGTGACCTGGTTCACTATAAGTGAGTCAGTACAGACCACAACAGCCAGAGTACTGTAGGGGTGACCTGGTTCACTATAAGTGAGTTAGTACAGACCACAACAGCCAGAGTACTGTAGGGGTGACCTGGTTCACTATAAGTGAGTCAGTACAGACCACAACAGCTAGAGTACTGTAGGGGTGACCTGGTTCACTATAAGTGAGTCAGTACAGACCACAACACCTAGAGTACTGTAGGGGTGACCTGGTTCACTATAAGTGAGTCAGTACAGACCACAACAGCCAGAGTACTGTAGGGGTGACCTGGTTCACTATAAGTGAGTCAGTACAGACCACAACAGCCAGAGTACTGTAGGGGTGACCT